>NC_089742.1:71911505-71914005 GCF_040412425.1 Macrobrachium rosenbergii | reverse complement strand
CAGGAGTATATATACACAAAACATATGTAGGTGTGGCAGTACATCGCTGTTGGTATGTCGGTGACTGTTGACCCAGGAAGGATGGAAATTAAACTATTCCCTGGTGTTTTTGGCCTCATTAACTCCTGTCTGGCGGTGAGTCCGGTGGTCTTAATTTTTGGAACACCTGCTTGACTAGAGGGCTGAGGATTAAATCATTGTTGTCATCTGATTTCCAGTGTCCTCCAGACAGGTTCATTTGTTGGTTGTTGGTATGATTGATGATAGCAGATTCCAGAATCTTCCTTTCGTGCGGACAGTTACTTTTGAAAACCAGCCCTGCTGCACTCCAGTTTATGGTATGGACTTTATCCCTAATATGTAGGAAAATCCCCAAACTCTCGGAAGCATATCTCACTGATCTTTTGTGCTCTGTTAATCTTTGCGAGATGGATCTACCAGTCTCCCCCATGTAAATCTCA
Organism: Macrobrachium rosenbergii; assembly: GCF_040412425.1. Classification (NCBI taxonomy): domain Eukaryota; kingdom Metazoa; phylum Arthropoda; class Malacostraca; order Decapoda; family Palaemonidae; genus Macrobrachium; species Macrobrachium rosenbergii. Next base: position 71,913,544 of record NC_089742.1, on the reverse strand, counting down.
TTGCAATTATTGCAAGGTATCTTGTAAACTCCGGCTTCTTCCCCTCTTTTATTTAAGTAAACGTTAGTGAACAAGCTCCCGATGGATTTGGGACAATGGAAAATAAAAAGATTATTAGACCTGAGATGTTCTGTAGCTTTTGGATGTTTTTGTCGCATGGAAGCTTTATTTTGTCGTTAAAATCTATTTATCTGTTGTTATTGGGACCTCCTTAGTATATTCTGTTTGCTTTATTAATAGCCTTCTCGATAATGTTTGGTGGTTAGTGCAGTTGCATTAGGTGTTTACAGAGACATCGTGGTAGCTTAGGATATGAATATAAGAATCAGCGAAAGTGGGTTTCCTATACAGTTAACCTCCGGTATTTGCAGGGCATGCATACCACAACCCCCCGCGAGTAGCTAAAATTCACAAATACTTGACACCCCTCTAAAAATTCTTATAATTGCCTATTTTTATAGTTCAAACATCAAAAAATGCTAAAAATGCTTATACCTGAGAATTTTAATAGTTTTATTGTGGCAGAATTCAAAACACAAAAACAACACACAACACAAATACATAGAACATATAACCACACAAACACTCACCCTGATCCTCGGTTGCTGGGAGATGGATTAAGGTGTCCACGGTTGCCAACACAGCACACAAAACCACACAAACAAAACCTTCGCTATAATAGCGAAAACTAGATAAACTTGAATCACACAGAACAACAACAAAAACTGGAAAACTGATCCTGAAAGCTATCAAAGCTTGAAGGCTACTCAAAACAAGCGATAATACTCCACCACAATCCACCCATACAACGGAAAATCAGTAAACAAAAGCTGCAGCAAACCCCCAGTGTCACTCGAGAGCTGGCAGAAACAGAATGAGGTCTTCTGTTAAGTTGTTTCCAGTACTCCCCCAAAACCAACATCTCCAACTAACGACCCTTATCCCTCTTCAACAACCGAAACACTCACTAACGACAATTACACTCTCTCTCTCTCTCTCTCTCTCTCTCTCTCTCTCTCTCTCTCTCTCTCTCTCTCTCTCAAAACTTCAAGTTTTTTTTACAAAACCATCTCAAACGGCAAACTAAACTCTCTCTCTCTCTCTCTCTCTCTCAAAACTAGTTACATTTTTGCAAAACCATCTCAAACGGCAAAACTCTCTCTCTCTCTCTCTCTCTCTCTCTCTCTCTCTCTCTCTCTCTCTCTCTCTCTCTCTCTCTCTCTCTCTCACACAGAACGTTGGGAAATGCTAAGTAAAAATTCATTCATCCCTCTATATTATCACAGGAAATGCATTTAGTTGCAAAAATGATATGAAAATACAGTAATTAGAGAATATTTCTTTGTGAAAAATACCACAAACAGGCAAATTTTCTGCAAATAATGTGCATTACGTTCCACAGAAAAAATCGGTGAATAGGTGAAGCCGTGAATCTCGAAAAAAGTAAGCATACCTTAGTTTAACCAGACCACTGAGCTGATTAACAGCTCTCCTAGGGCTGGCCCAATGGAATAGATTTTATTTTACATGGCAAAGAACCAGTTGGTTACCTAGCAACGGGACCTACAGCTTATTGTGGAATCCGAACCACATTACATGAGAAATGAATTTCTATCACCAGAAATAAATTCCTCTAATTCTTCATTGGCCAGTCAGAGACTCAAACGTGGGCCAACAAAGTGCTAGCCGAGAACGGTACCGACCCGTCCAACGAGGAACTTGTGAACCGTGAATAGGCGGGGGCTACTGTATACTGTACTGTGAAAGCTTATCTGTTCTATTCTCTTATGATTAGTACATCTAGGAACGGCAATTTTCTGTCTTTTTCCCATTCTGTTTTAAATTTTATTGACGGAACAAGGAAATTTAGTTTATTAAAAAATTCATTGAAATCTCCCCAGCTATTTCCCAGAAAGTAAAAATATCATCTACTGTACGTATCTAAGCCAGATCATATTGCAGGGTTTGATAGATGACAAAATTTCCATTTTGAAATATTCCATGTACAGGCTTACTAGAAGGGGGATAAGGTATTGCCC
>NC_089742.1:71636505-71909005 GCF_040412425.1 Macrobrachium rosenbergii | reverse complement strand
ATATATATATATATATATATATTATATATATATATAATATATATATATATATACATACACACACACACACAACGTTCAAGTAGTGTTTTATGGGCCTTTTTATCTTCATATTATACTGTAGTATTACAGTAAAAGACATTCACATATACATATATATATATATATACATATATACAGTCCCCGCAGAAAGTCTTGTCTTAGTTGACACTACAAGAACAGTTTCTTCCAAAAACCGCACATGCCTCATATTTCCCTGACGAAAAAATCGTGAGCCAATAATTTGCTAGTTGTGAACTCGTTATCTCTTCCTTACAGTGTGGGCGTACGTGACAATTCTCTCAGTTATCTTTTCAAGGTCGTTTGGAAGAACTGTAATTCTCTTGAGTTGCTGCCAACTTTTACGTGTTTCACATGAATTTTTTTCCGATAAAGAGACCAATTGCAGTGTCTATATAATGCCTGGAGTATATACTTCGTTTAAAGATTGTGTGAAAGTGATTGAGTGTCACAAATTAGGCTTACAAACTAAAGATATTGTTAGACAAACTGATGTGAACCCACGAACAGAGCAGTGCATTGTTGCCAAGTACCAGGCAAAAGGCAGCAACCATGTACCGGAGCACAAAAAAGGGACAGGTAGGCCAATAAAAGTGGGTCAGAGAACCCTTAATGTCCTTGAAAGGGAAGCAGAAACTCACCCTTCGTATTCTGCCAGGAAATTTAAAGAAAGCAACCCACAGCTCCTTGGGGAGACGTCTGTTAGGACTATCCAAGATTACTTATCCAAGAGACTGGGTTTTAAGAATATTGTGGCACCAAAGAAGCCATTGTTAACTCCAGCACACCTGAAGAAAAGGGAGGCTTTTGTTAAAAGGTATGGTGGATGGGATGTAGGTGAGTGGCAGCGAGTGTGCTTCAGTGATGAAGCAACTTTTTATTGTTCTGGTGGCAGTTTTTCCAGAGTTTGGTGCAGTTCTACAGCCAACAAATTAGACCCCAAGTTTGTTAGGCCAAGGGAGAAATTTCCTCTGAGTGTTATGGTGTGGGGGTGTATGGGTATGGTGGTGTTGGGGACCTCGTGATATTCGAGAAAAATACCAGGGTGAATCAGCAGATTTATTACACCCTTTTAAACCTCTATTTGGAAGATAGTTTTACCAAGATGGGTTGCAGTATTTTTCAGCAAGACGGGACTACCTGCCATACAACACCATTGATAAAAGGGTGGTTAAAGGACTGTGGGGTAGAGTTCATTGAAGACTGGTCACCTAATTCCCCAGATCTCTCAACAATTGAGAACCTGTGGGCCATCATAAAACAGCAATTGCAGAGTGTTGACGTGTCAACTCCTGTAAAACTTGCCGCTGCCATCAAAGTTGCATGGGAATCGGTCAACACTGATCTCTGTGAGAGGCTGATTTCATCCATTCCTATCCGCCTCCAAAAGTGTAAGATAAATAAATATAATGTTACAAAATGTTAAGATGTAATTGGTGAGTACAGCAAGAAAATTTCATGTCTTAATTTATTATAGTATTTTTTTCTACCTATGCTTAAAGATAGGTGAAAGCTTTTACATACAAGAAATCACTACTCCGACAAGAGTTTCCAATATATATATATATATATATATATATATATATATATATATATATATATATATATATATATATATATATATATATATATATATATATATATATATATATATATATATCGTCTTACCCCATACAAAAATGGGAATAAAAGCACGTTAAAAGAAGAAGAAGATATATATATATATATATATATATATATATATATATATATATATATATATATATATATATATATATATATATATATATATATATATATATATATATATATACACACACACACCTATATATATACATATGTATATGTGTATATATATATATATATATATATATATATATATATATATATATATATATATATATATATATATACATATGTATATGTGTGTATATATATATATATATATATATATATATATATATATATATATATATATATATATATATATATATATATATATATATATATATATATATATATATATATATATATATATATATATATATATGAAATTTTATCACACCATGATTTATATACAACCATGAAGCTACAAAATTATCAATTCACGCTACCTCAGGATATCTCCGTTTGGAGAATTGTATTGAAGGGGAATTTATATAAGTGATATTCCAATTCATTTATCACTTATATAAATTCCTTTGACAATTCTCCAACGGAGATATCCTGAGGTAGCGTGAATTCGATATTAGCGACATTTGTAGCTTCATGATTGTATATATATATATATATATATATATATATATATATATATATATATATATATATATAATCTGTAATACTACAGTATAATATGAAGATAAAGGCCCATAAAACACTATTTGAATGTTGCAGCCATATATTTTGGGCACTTCCTTCTGTGAACGGGCACAGAAGGAAGTGCCCGAAGTATATGGTTGCAACGTTCAAATAATGTTTTATGGGCCTTTTTATCTTCATATATATAATATATTTATATATTTACATATATATACATATAAATTTATATACATACATATATATATATATATAATTTATATATATATATATATATATATATATATATATATATATATATGTGTGTGTATATATATATATATATATATATATATATATATATATATACTATATATATATATATATATATATATATATATATATATATATATATATATATATATATATATATATATATAAAACTAATGCATTTAGTTTCAAATGGAAATTAGTTTTTCATACAAGTCCATTATTTTTACTTTAGCCTCTTGTGTGTCATGGGAAAAATCCCAGACACTTCTTTAGCAGAAATATGATAAAAACAATTGATCATATTTGAAGAATTTGAGAACAGAGGTAGCCAGGGAGAACTTACTCGCCAAAACGAGCTAGATGATGCATGAACCTGTTACCAAAGACCTAACCCAAAAAACACTGAGTACAGACATAAATAAACGAATTGGGAAACAGTTGTTTTGAGATTTTGAGGGATTATGTTTAAAAAAAAGTTGTTAGTTTACCTTTGTATACCTGTTTCATATTTATGTAGAAAAATAAAAATAATTCCAGTATAGTAGGCCTCAATCAGCTGATTCTGAGAACATAAACATTAGCCCAGCCTACGTAAATGCATATGGCCAATGATCTGTTTTGTTTTTATATTGCGATGATATAACATTATAACAATACAGTATAAATGGATTCAGTAAGATAACAGTTTCATTACCATTACCTTTATCTTATATACAGCTGTAATAGCATATTTGACTAACACAAATGGATACTGTAACTGTAACACCCAGCTTAGGCCAATAGTTCACACATACACATTTGTTTCTTGTGTGTGGTAAAACAAAATGGTAATAACCGATAAGAAACTTGCCGTTTAAAAATACGTTGATGGTGATAAAACCATGGTAGGCTGTCTACCTACCAAATTGTTTGTCATTTATGAGAAAGACAAAAAGAATGGGTGGTTTTGTTTTTTCAGTGCATTTCATTTACAAGAACAACAAAAGAAAGGGTTGCTTTTTTTCAGTGTATTTTTGCAGCATATTTTGTTACAAAAATGGGGGATAAAAGGTAGATCATTTCCATTTGTGTAAAGTTTTCAGTTTTAGTTTGGTGCTTGTTGTTTATAAGCGTATGTAGTGTTGATGGTTATGAGGTATTGACCAGGTGAGGTGAGGAAAAGTACGAGTTGCCCTTGAACACCCGCAGATTTTTGTACTTTACCTTATCCAGATTTTGCTGTTATTCAAAAAGTCCCTGGCTCTATTAATCTGAATAATCAAGGGATTACTGTATATGAAAGTAAATATCAAAGAATTTACTCTTTATGTTTTGACTTTCTTAATAGTAGTCTTAAGAAAGGTGCAGGCATATGATGTAGTGCCATATTTTATCTTCACTTTTTACATTTATTGCTTAATTTTTTTAAGAATATGAAGGAATATTTAATCTAACATGTTACCTGCACATTTATAATGCATAATCAGTGAAGTGGTCCTGTTAAATTTTCTTGTGTATGTTGTTGATATTAAGGGCTTAATATTTGTCTCATAAGAGTCATTTATGTAAATCTTCAGTCACCATTTTAAATTAATCATTAAGAACATGCTAACAATATAACTATGAAATTTATCACAATTTACATTACAAAACAACTAACCACATAACAGAGTAGCTTGTGATGTCAGATTATATATTGAAATGTTACCACCATCCCCTTGGGTATTGCTGCCCCCCCATAGGTGAGGTTTCCCCCCAACAAGGTGGCGTTGTGCTGCACGACTCGGGTAGCGAACGTGGCCGCTTCGTCTGTGAGGTGTGTGGGTGTGAATGCCGTACAGCCGCAGGATTGAAGAGTCATACAACGGCTATGCATCAGACCAGGTCTGCCCCCAAAGTTTATTGTACTTGTGATTATTCACGATGTATACAATTGGTTCTAAGTAAGGGGTATAGATATTAGCTTTTGGTGCTATTTGGGAAAGCATGTACTTCCCAGCAGAGTGTGGTAGTTTCTGTCTTGTTTATCCTTATAACTAATCTAGAATAGTAAAAAATGATTGAATAGCAAGAGGATCTGGAGTTTCACAATAGTCTGTGTTTTGTGTTCATGTTTTGCTTAATAGTTTTTGAGCTACTTTATATTGAAGACAAGGTGCAGCATATGATTAGAATATAGATTTTCATAAGCTTTGGAAACTTTATTCTAGAAATTTCAGTTGGAAGTTTCATAGTGTATTAGTGCATGTGTATTTGTAAATCATCTGCAGCTTATTTTAAATTAGTAATATAATATAAAGTTTGGTCTCTTGGAAAGGATATCCTATTGTGTGATATAGTAAAAAATGTAGAAAAAATGTGTTTTGGAAGTTGGGTTTGAATGCAGTCAAAATAGCATGAGCAGCCATATCATTGTAGTTGACGTATTCTCATTTTCTCCTTGGTATTGTGACCTAGTACTGTTTTCTGTTTATCACTGTTGTTGGAATTAATGTTTAGTGTTAGTAACTTATTTTTGTGTGCATGGCCTGTAACATTTAGTAACTACTGTGTGTAATAGTTTTCTTGTTCTTCCTACCACTACTTACTTGCTTAATTGAACCATAATTACTGCTGCCAAAACTACTGGTCTGTCCACAGACTAAGCATTTGGTCTGTAAAAAAACTGTGGTTCTTGAAGTTTGTCTCAAAGGATTTACAATTAGTCCCCTCTCTACTTTTTTTTATTACCCTGTAAATGTTGGATCAGTGGCAGAAAATCTTTTGTGAAAGTGTAAAGGTTTGCTATTTTTTTAAAGTCAATAACTGTCACTCAGCATGCATGGGTAGTTTGTCCCTTACCTAGGAATAGATTCAACTACGTAAAGTTTGTTATTCCCTTTTTGTCGTCTTTACCATTTAAGGAATGAAGATTCTTCAAGATCCTCCTTCCCCCATTCCCATCTCCCATAGCTCTTGTTGTGAATATCACTTTAATTCATTATCTTCCCATATGGCTATTCTACTTAGTTAAGAGGAAACCTTCTGGATCAGCCAAGGAGAGTCTATAAGTATGACTTGGGTGTCTTATTTGACCACCGTAATAAAACTTTTAGGACCCTCAGAATTTTATCATAAACATAATGTCAGGTGCCTTGAAAAGCATGTTAAGGTCTTGCATACAAGGGTCAGGTAATGATATCTGCCAAGACCTTATTTGTTAAACAAGATTTGTGGATAAGTGTGGTTAAAAAAAAAAAAAAGAATCTTTCATTGAAATATGTATAATGAATTAATATATTTCACTCATTTATTTGATACTCTTCATTTAGTGGATAATGTTGCTGAATGTATTGATCGCAAGTCCTGGCAGTAGACAGGGTAGTGGTACAATATGTGACAGTTATTTTTGATGTTCAGTGTTCACATCTTTTGACAAGGCTTTTCAATTTACCTGAGGTTGAATTAGTTCACAGCAACTTTTTCCTTTGGTTGGTATGTCTGGTTGTTCACCATCCACAGTGTGGTACAGTAGCGCACAAAAAGCTGTGTAATTTCACTAGCATTTTCCATACAGTCGATCACATTTCTCTGCCTCTTGGAGGGGTATTCGGTGCATGATTGGAAGGATGACATAATACATGTAAATTTTTTAATGTATGTTGCTTTTGCTGATATTTGTTTACCAAGCTTGATCTTTTCTTAAACTGTTTTAGATTTTTTTTTTAAGCTTGATCTTTTCTTAAACTATTTCAGATTTTTTTCTTTCAGGTTCCATGTTAAACAGTCACATTTTTAAATTACTATGTGATTTTATGTATTTATGTATATTTTGGTATTGATAGGTTGCACTGATTTTTACTAAGAGTTAATTTTTTTAGGAAATATCTTTTTTATTTTTCCTTAAAATCATAAGCATATGTATTATTGGAATTTTGACTATAGATTCTTTTGCAATTGGAACTTGTTCAAAAGAAATCCAGTTTAATTTTAAAGCCTTGGTAAATTTTTTCTTAAAGTTTTTCCAGAATTGTAAAATTTTATAGTGAACTTTAGTTCTTTTAGACTTGCTATATCAGAAATGCATTTTCATAAATTTCTTTTTACTATCAGCTATATCAGAAATGGATTTTCATAAATTTCTTTTTACCATCAAATAGGGTTGATGGAGAGAATGTAGCCATAGATGAAAGTTTATGTAGCCAATGTCTCCCTTACATTTTAACCCCTTTTAAGATTTTTGTGTGGCTGGTTCCAAAACTTGTCTTAAACTTGTCTTTGGTAAAACCTGTGTTGTGGCTTACTGCTTATGTACTTAGAGATCATATTCATATACTGCTCTCTGAATTTGTTTATGATGATGGAGCTTTAATTTTGGTATCATTTTGAAATCAGAGAATTTTAGTTTATGTTAATATCTTTGAACATGTAAAACAACTCAGTTATATAGTCAGAATGATGTGGTGAACTTAGCTGGAAACAGAAATATCTTTACTTTTTGTGAATAAAAATTGTTCCTACACAAATACAAACCCTCGGTCTTTACATATGGGATTAAATTTCAGCGAGCGATCTAGAAAGACAGTCAGTCAGTCCTTCAATCTTGACACTCTGAAGCTGTTACTATTCAGCTCTGTCTCTAAGGACTTTGGCCATAACAGCCATCGACCATGCCACATTGAAAATATTACTTCTCGTCTGATCAGCGAAGTTAGCATAACTGGGTCAGGTCAGTACTTAGATAGATAACCTCCTGGAGCACTGGATTCTGTTGACGTTGCATCCATGGTTAGAAATATGTGACTAGTCAGTACTTGGATAAGTGACCTCCTAGAAACTTTAGATGCTGTTGATGCCTAGGAGACATCTTTTGCATCCAAGATTCAAATCTTGGGCTTACAACTTCCCGTTGTTCTGCCTGATTCATCAAGAGATCAACAGCACCTCCAGACTAAGTTCTGACAACTTGCTTTTGGTCCCTATGCAGTCAAGAAGTGGTGTCTGGGAGCTCCATTTCTTTTGACTTGATGCAGTTACACTCCCCCTGTGAGGAGTGGGAGATGTAAGCAACAGCTGTTGCCGCTGCAATTACCAGTTGATCTACAACCCGAGAGGGAGAGAATGTTATGTGGATCTTAAGACAGTTTCAGGAGTCTCAGGGTCCAAATAGGCACTCCTTTGATAGCAACGACACTAAGGTAGTGCCATGGTTACATTATCCTCCTCCAGAGATTTTTTATTCTTTTTAATATTTCAAGAGTCTCAAGATCCACAGTAGTGCCATGGTCAACAAAAGGTCCTAGTGTCCTTTCATCTAGTCTGTTGCAGTGCATGTACAATAGTAGATGGACGAACACTCAGTACAGTGGCCAACAGACATCCCTAGCAAGGTTCATGTAATTACAACAATTCATTTGCTGAAGTCAGGAGACAAGGGGCAGTTGATCTTGGCACCTTGACTTCTGGAAATATGTTCAACCTCTGAAGAAGATTGATTATGGTCCTTCTTTTCTCGACTTACTGAAGTTGGCGCTGTTCTGTTCTGACTTCTCGCACCCTTGATTAAAGCAAGACATTTCTGGTATCCATTTACATCTGGAAGCTTACACCTTTTGCCATTCCACATGTTTTGAAGGTGATCAGTGAGATGGATCTTTCTTGTGGTCCCAATGACAGTATGACATCTATGTTAACCTCCGTAAAGACTAGACTTTCAGCCTAATGCCAACGACTTGTTTGTTAGCTTTGAGTTGGCCGAGAAACGGTGTCCAAATTGTCATTTCTCTGACTAGTGAGATGTTCAAACAAGGGTACCTCGCAACTTTCTGGTGGACATCTGTACGTTTTGGTCCAGATCTTTCGAGGCCAGGGGCATCAGTCTATCCATCGCATTCAGGAAGAACCTGTCAGTCGAGCACTAGGATGGAAGGTAATCGTGTAGACCACATTCATCTCCCTTTACCTTGGGACATTGCCCATAGGTCCTTGAACTCCTTTTTCTTGGATCCTATGGTGGATGCTCAACAAGTCATGTAGTTCACCCAACTCTTAAGGAACAGGTTGCATCTTGCCTAAGGTGTGCAGCTGCAAGAAGAAGGTGTGTGTGTGTGTGTGTGTGTGGGACTGGCCTCCTCCCTTTCTCCTGTCTTCCTTCCTTTCCGATGGGCAGATGAACAGTGAACGAGCCGTCACATGCTGGACGGGCGTGTGTGCAGGTGATCTAGATGACTGAGTATCCTATCTATAATCTAGCTCTATTTGGATTAGTAGATGCAAATCCTTCCTTCTCTCTAGCAAGGGTGGAGAGGGACTGACCATGAGCAAACTAGTTGGTTATTCTTAGCTTTATAGTCTCCGACACTCTGGTTGATCCAAACCTTTTCAAATCAAGGATATTATATTCCTTTAATTCGAAATTCTCAGAAGTCTGATGATTGAACATGTCTCTTCTTCAGTAGATCAGAGGTATGGTCTCCTTCCTTTGCTCTTTTATGACTAGGAAGAGAGTACCCAGGTGAGCCAAACTACAGTCAGTTCAGAGATACAGCACTTAGAATCCTCCCTCCAAAAGTAAGTCTCCCATATGTAAAGACCAAGGATTTGTTTTTGTGTAGAAACAAGGGACAAACTTTTTAAGTAAATTGTATTTTTCCCAACATACAAACCTGAGGTCTTTACATAAATGGCCCACCTCTTACCACCCCTCATTCTGTTAGCTGGGCCAAAAGGTAAACTGCGTAGAATTGAATGCACACCAACTTGGTGGGCAGGACTTCCTCCCCTACCATAGGTTAAGTTAAGTATACCTTAGTTTTACCAGACCACTGAGCTGATTAACAGCTCTCCTAGGGCTGGCCCGAAGGATTAGACTTATTTTATGTGGCTAAGAACCAATTGGTTACCTAGCAATGGGACCTACAGCTTATTGTGGAATCCAAACCACATTATAGTGAGAAATGAATTTCTATCACCAGATATAAATTCCTCTACTTTTTCATTAGCTGGCCGGAGACTCGAACTTGGGCCTAGCGACCCTACCATAGGTAGCTATTACCATAACCACCTTGCAAAAGTTTAACGGCCAGATTTCCAGCTCTCTGAAAGTTAATCCCATATATAAAGACGTCAGGCTTGTATGTTAGGAAAAATACAAATTACTTAAAAAATTTGACATTTTCTAAAAATATATTAGAGGTTCATGCAGGGTTTTTGCACTGTGAAGAAATATAAATTTACTTTCCAGTAACATTTGTCTTATTGGTGTCAATTTTTGCATTTTAAGAGATGAAAGAAAAACTGGCATTTTTTTTATTTTCAGTTTTGATTTGATCTCTTGGAACAGTTCCTATTTGCACAAGAGGGGAAAAGGGTTAATCCATCTACCCCTGCATTCTCCAAATATCATGCCAGTGCTAACCAGTATCAATGTATTTAAGGATAATTTTTTATGGAAAATGCCATTTGGCATCATCAGAAATGCAAAGGTTATAAAAAAAATCCAAATGATAGGCTAAATTTTTGTCAGTAGTGAATGGTGTACACCCAAGAATTGCAGATCTGGAGAAAAGTTGGCTGTAAATGAGTTTTGGTGTTCCTGTGGTGACATCCAAGAACATGGTGTATTGTGGAAATGGATGAAATCATGAATTTAATTATTGAGTTAAAATATACTTTTCATTACCTGCATTATCTGAACATGTTTCAGTGTAAGCTGCTGTATTTCTGCCAATACAGTCAGCCTTTGATGTTATCTAAGATTGCTCACCTTAGAAGTTTGTAATGTATACGGTACTGCATATTGATTCAAGAACTACATCAGAATTTTTAAAGTTATAATCTAAACAAGACTTCTTTATGGCAAATGCAGAATTCTTTAACCAAATGCAAGCCTCAGAGAATTTGTGTGATGTTATGTTAGATGTCACAATGAATAAGAATTGGAGGCAATGAAAAATCATATAATTTAGTAAAATAAGCAAAAAAAAAAAAAAACATTAGACAGGCTCATCTACCTCTGTTGGGCTGGTTGAGTGTAATAAAACTTTCATTTTGAATACATGGTAAAAGATATGTAGGTAATTTACCCACTGGTAACAAATTACAAGTGATTAAAACATATACTGTATATACTCACGTATCATGTGAATTTTGAAGACCCAATTTTGAAGCTAATTTTAAGGGGTTGCATCATACACGAGATATAAAATTAACGTATGTAACATTCACGTATTTGTATCGTACAGTCATACTTCGAACGCAAGCGAGGTTAGGTTCCAGAACCCCTCGCGCAGGGTGAATTTTCGCATAAGTTTGGCATGGTCTCTAGAAATGCTAATAAATGCTTATTTCTCAAGTTTAAACACTAAATATGACCCTAATCGTTCTCCCAAATTATCAAGTTAACTTTGAAATGAAATTAAAGTTACTGAATTTAATTTAAAAGTTAACTTAATACATTACCCTTAAAAAAGAGAAATAAATGGTTGACATAAAAACTGAGATTTGGAAGAGAATTTCTCTCTCTCTCTCTCTCCCCTTCAAATCGATCTATTTTTAGAAATGTCTGAACCTCTTTTTAACAATTTCTTTATCCTGCGTCTCTTTCTCTTTGTTCTGAAATGCTTTTTCATGAACAAACAGTGTTTTATATTTTGACTAATACAACTCTTAGTTATTATGTCTCTATGTTTTAGAACGTATTTGCAACACTAGCGTATTTACACTTCGTAGACGATACAGGTCAAATTAGATCAATTTAAACTATCTACTGTACAGAGAATTAATAAGTTGTAAAAATGTGAGAGAGAGAGAGAGAGAGAGAGAGAGAGAGAGAGAGAGAGAGAGAGAGAGAGAGAGAGAGAGAGAGAGAGAGAGAGAGAGAGATATTGTCCCACTGAAATATCAAGTTATATTATTTATGAATTATTACGGAGAGAGAGAGAGAGAGTTATTCTTACGTTAGATATCAAAAGATGGAAATTCAGTATTAAACCAACTATTAAATGAAATTAAAGTTACTGTATTTTCATTTAAAGTTAGCTTAATACATTACCCTTAAAGAAAGAAATAAATGGTGTGACTCTCTCCCCCATTCCGTCGATCTATTTTTAGAAGTCTCCTCAACCCCGTTTTAAAAAACTCCTTTATTCTGTCACTTTCTCTTTGTTCTGAAATGCTCTATGTTCTGAAATGCTCTATGTCTCTGTGTTTTAGAACAACACATTTGCAGTTTGTAAAGGGTACAGGTAAAATTAGATCAATTCAAAATTATCTACTGTACAGTTAAAGACATATAGAGAAACTAGTGCTGTAATACGTAGGTTGGCTGACTTCAAACGAGAGAGAGAGAGAGAGAGAGAGAGAGAGAGAGAGAGAGAGAGAGAGAGAGAGAGAGAGAGAGAGAGAGAGAGAGAGAGAGAGAGAGAACAGTTGTCCTTACTTAAGAGAGTGAATTTTTTTACACACACACACACACACACAGGACACACACACACACACACACACTTACAAGACAAAATTTTACCACCGATTAGCAACACTCCCCTTCTTGTCATGTTAAATGACATGTTGGACAGCTTTTGCCTTCACCTCCTTCTTACAAAAGATGATGGAAGAATTTGTTTGTTCAAAATAATACAAATTTTGTAATTACAGTTTTATTATTATTATTATTATTATTGTTATTATTATTATTATTGTTATTATTATATTATTATTATTATTATTATATTATTATTATTATTATTATTTGAAAATTAGTACTTATTATTAGGTAAAAAGTTTATTTATCATACAAATAAACATACCCGTATACATGTACCATAAAAATTCATCTCACTAGAAAAATTCATCTCACTAGAAGAGAGAGAGAGAGAGAGAGAGATTATTACTTTTAATAATATTTAATGTTATTTAATTTACACATAAAAGCTTGAAAACTTATAAATTACATAAAAAAATTAAACAAACACTTTTGCTGGGTTTCTCAGTGTTCGCAAATGTTCGTGTGTCTGTGAAAAACTCGTGTATGACCATTAATTAGGTTCTAATGAAAATTTCGTGTGTCTGTGAATTCGTGCAACTCGAATCGTGCAAGTTCAAGGTATTACTGTATTATAAAATACAAACATAACAAATATACAACTTTTCCATGGATCGATTTAAAAGTTATCCTTTACTTGACTGTATCCAATAATATTGTATGTGTTCTCATATTACTATTGTATTATACAATAAAAACATAGTGATCAATGTTTTGGTTTGGAAATCAAGTGAGGGTGAGTATGAGGTAAGTATTTTGCCGTAATTGACTCGATTCAGAGCGATTTTCTTGCTCTGAGTTAATGAATCTGTAGATACTCTGTTTATATGGGACAAGGTTATTTTTCGAGATATGAAATGTTTTTAAGTCGAAATAAGACAAATACGTCTCGTTGTGAACTAAAATGAGTTAATTTTTACATTAATAGATGGCATTGGGGGCATGTTTTTACTCTTAATTTCATCATAATACGAGCTTTACTTATTTATCTTTTATCGGTGTGAAAATGACAGTAAAATGTGTTCTTTCATGCCCATTAGTTTTGATTAAAATACTTTTTCTCCAATTTTATTCATCAATGTTGCTGATGCACGATAATTTATAGTCATTAGCAGTTTGAATATTGTTTTCTCAGCTTCAGCTACAACTTGCAGCTTAAATTTAGTAGTATGTTTCCTTGCCGATCTTTTCTCCGTAGCCAGTAAAGGTATAATGTAAAAATATATCAGTCCTGTTCTACTTAACGTCATCTGTACTATAACTACGGTAATTTTTTACTGTGGTTGAAATGCAAGCAAAACAGTAGTTGTTATCAGATTCAGTTGTTCATAGCAAAACAGCTGTTTCTCGTTCAGTTGTTTATGAGTGTACATGTTTACGCAGTGAGTATAACGTTACGAACAGTACTTTTATTATTCTCTCACTTTTTTAACTTATTTACCTAGATGAGATGGAGGAAAAGAGGTTAGTCTATTGTATTTTGGTCTCTCAAAAAATGGAACTCGCATGATACATGAGATAAAGATAAAGTTATTTTTTTCAGGGTGAAAATTTGGGGGTTGCTCGATACGTGAGATCGTACATTACATGAGTATATACGGTATCATATATTGTCATTATTACTGGTAACGTGTATAATAAAAAAAAACATCGATATCTGATTTTGGTTGCTTATGGTACATAATATATATTTATAATGTAATCATTGGCATCGAGTGCTTATATGTAAATGTACTCAGCATTTAAGGGTTTGCACCTGGTACTCTAAAAGTATAAAAGTTTTAAAAAATTTATTAAAGACAGTCTCAAAATTCATGAAGTAGAATAATCTCAGAACTTGTTTTAAGCTCAGTGGTCTTAACTAGTTATTATCACTGATGTTTTTATGCCAAGTTTTCCATTTACAGGGTTGGATGTGTTTAATGAAAAATAACAACAGAAAGAGGTTATGGAACTGGCCAGGGGGTTAAAAACATATTTCTGACCTCATCTTGAAGTGATGAATATGACAAAAAAATACTAAGCCTCATACTAGTGATAAACATGACTAACTGCAATATGGAATTTCACATTGAATAAGAAGCATGGTAAAAATATACTTCCGAACTCCATGGGAAGAAAGCCTTTAATGCAAAGTATTTTCTTCATTTATTACTTTGTGTATTTATCACAAAACAATATCAGTAATAAAATATCTTTTTAGCTGCCCATTCCACAGCTTTCCCATCCATAAAAAAGAATATATGCCACAAAGTGAAAGGTAAATAATCATATCTAAAGCAGTCAGTGTAGATCGTAATTTTGACCTCATCCTGTCTCAGGTTGGTGGGAAAGATGTATTTAAAATAATAGTAGGTGGTATACTGTGAAATAAAATAACTTTGTTTTTTATTTGTTTCATACCATCTTTGGTTGTTAGCTTATGGTACATTTGATAGTTTCCTGTATACTCATAATTATTGATTGCCTTGACAAGGATACAAATCTTCATCTATTTTATGGATATACCTCTAGTGAAGCTGGTTCAGTTGTTGAACTTGGGATCAAGATAGTTACTTAGTGGCAGGTAAGTGAGGGGGGTTGGAGGTATTACCCACTCATTTGACTGTCAGTATTTGCTCCTCCTGTGCTGCATTCCTGTTAAGACATCTCCACTGCTGCTGGACTTTATCATGAGTGCTCATTTAAAATTTGGAATAGCTCTCTCCTTGTTAGAGGGATGACAGCTAATTCTCCTTCTAGAAATTTTATTGACATTCATGGAATTGTTATAAGCTGAGAGAAGTCATACCAAAATGCAAGCAGCAGATGAAGTATTATTGGGCATACTGGTTGACTTGGTAGCATCAAAAGCTTGAAAGTGCAGCAAGTTTAGAGAGATGTCATTGGTTAAAGCAACTGGTCACCTCCAACACTCCTGAGGCCCCAGGCAGTTGGTGAAGGATGATTTTGCCTATTGGGTAGGTGAGAGGAACTCCTGGGGGTTTCGTCAAAATTCCCACCATGGAGATGCTTCTGTTTATGGGTTACATTCTAGGATGGGTGAGCAGCATACCTGGACAGCCCCTTAATTTAGGGGTTTGTGGATGAGAGACAACTTTCACCTGCGCATCAATGTTTTGGTATTGTGAGGGGCACCTTTGGCACTACAAACATTTACAGATCAGTTGATAGGCCATTCAGTTGATAGGCCATTCAGTGGTGATGATAAGCAGCAACATAACCATTGTGATATGTAAACTAGAAAGGAGGTAGGGACCATCTTCATTTGTTGGTCACTCGAGAGTTATCCCTCTTGTCGATGCCACTACACTTCACAGATTGTGGACTTCATTTGCCTCTGCTAAGATAAGTTTCCTTCTGAAGGGCATGGCCTTCCCTGCTTCAGCTTTGCTGTGCATTGGCTAGCCTTGTCCACCCAGACTCAGACCTAGACTGATGTGTGTCCCTAGTGCTCCAAAATCTCACCTGATTGTATGAACCATGTGGCAGGCCCTCAAGTTCTTTAGAACAGAAAAGCATCTTGTGTAAGTTCATGGGTGGCATAAGGTTAGACTAATGAAGGGTGACTGGTTCTCCTTCCCTCTTTCTTCTGTCCAATAGCCCAGCGGTCGTTTACATCCTATCTTTAACCATAGTTTGTAGATGTGACTCCATCAATTGCTATTTTAACATGGGGGCCAGTAAAACTGTTATCTTGGGTCTAATTATAATATTGCTACCTCTTGAGCTGGCACTCCATTGCTTTAAAAATGGGAGGACCAGCTTCCTTATTCTTCCTAGAGCTAGGCTACAAATAAGTCAGATTTTGCATGGGACTCTGTCAACCTCAGCATCACATATGCTAGTTTGTACAGGTTACAGGATTCATCCTTTCCTTGCTCATATATGTGACTGGGAAACTAACAATTTTAGGTAGGAGGAAGATTACCAATCTTGTTCTGTGGACAAAACCACCAACCTAAGGAGAGAGGCTTCATAAAAAAATGAAGGTTATTGGCAGATTTTGAAGATGATTTGCACTTGTCCGTGTCACTATAAGAAAAAGTGAATGTTGATAATTGAGTGAGAGGATGGTACTCTCATCCCCTCACTCAGCTGCCTCTAGTTAACTACCTTGTTAACAAACTTCAGTGATCAAAACAGTTTTTATGAAGGTACACTATATCCAATAAAAAAAATTCAGATTTGTATAAATACAAAGTGTGAATTATCTTAATATTTTTTATTTTTCAGAGTTACCAAATTTAGGAATTTATTTATATGTAGGGATTTATTTATATGATAAAAAAGACCATAAAAAGTGCTGGTATGCTAAACTAGAATATGTCCATTTAATAGTTCATTTGTATGGTTCCGTGGGGCTGATTTTCAAAACAAGTTTACAATTAATTATGTGCAACCATGACCCTAGTGAGGCAGACACAAAAGAGTTCTTGAGAGTGTCCAATCAACAAACTAGAGGGAGAGAGTCAGAAAGATATTGTCCTTTGTAGGCACGACTTCAGGAGAAGGGCAAGGTAATGAAAGCCTTGTAGTCCAAGAATGAGTCCATACTGGAAGGAGATTTCCAACCATGAACTCTAAGGTAAATGGGAGGCCCCATCAAAGATCAAAAGTTGGAATGTGAGATGCTTTCGGACAAGATACGGAACCTATTAAAGCACTAAGAAGGGGACAAGAGCAAACAGGAACATAGCCTTCAGGTGTAGAAAACAGTAATAATTTGTCAACACGAGCCAATAAAACAAGAGAAGTCAATAATACTGCCATCAAAGAGCAGCTTGTAAGCTGTGAAAGTCCTTAGAATTACAGGAACTAAAGACAAAAAAGCATGTAAAGTTTTGTTGCTGCTGTGAGCTCATTCTTAGTGGAGGAATCTTGAAGAGAGGTTGGGTAAAGGTTCTTTAAAAGAGAAAAAGCAAATAAATGTTTCCCAGAGAGGAGAATTCTGTCAATATGGAAACCCAAGGACCAGGGCAAATGAGAACACCAAACATTGTACCAAACTATGAATCACATCACATGAGTATGTAAAGGGTGGAGGGATAGGATCTTCATGTGAAAGTCACTGTCAAGAGCTCTGCAGAGCCACCTTCCCTTATTAATGTTGTAAAACCAATGGATCAATGAGCAGAAGTCACAGCTATGGCTAAAAAAATAGTTAAACAACCCTCGTGGATACCCAGCACCCAAAAATACCAAGCCTGTCTGCACCCCCAAAACAGGAGAGTACAAAGATACCTAGACCATCCCCAGCCTGGAGTGTGGCAACAAGGGCCCAAGTTGCTGAGCCCAACTCTGAGAATAAAGCTTATGGATCATGGCAGTTAGAGACTTTGCAAACAGGTAAAGCAAAGGCTTCCTCACTTGCACTACGGGTCTTTGCATACATTTAAGGGAAGGAACCACTCCAAAAGAAGGACCTGATGATAAGGAACACAAGACATCTTGAAGATGTAGGTGAATCATGGATTGATGGTGACCTCATACTATACAGCAAGCATAGAAACTTGTTCTTGTCCTTTCCCAACTTGAGAAGGTCACGTTGGAGAAATAGTAGGCCATAATTCTGAAGCAGCAACTCAGCAAGATGTTACAAAGATGAGGGAGTCCAAGAAGACTGGCTGCAGATTAGAATCTAAGCCCAGCGACTCTACCCTCAACCAGACAACCTTCACTGGATACTGCATCAAGAGGGGCAGCTGTTCCTTTGACACTGTTTGAAGCACCGGAACATGAGCAGCACAGTAAAGGTAAGAATCAAATAAACTTCTTCACCATTTACTATGGAACTGCTGTTGATAAAGATTGTGAACTTCAAGAGGGAAATCCTGATAAACGAAGACCCAAAAGACTGTCTTGGCATGCAATGAAACTGCATGAAGGGAACAGCTGCTGAGGCAACTTCAAAGTTTCCCCAAGAGGTACCATGAAAATGGTAACCTTCCCAAGCCATGCCTTCAAGGCAAAAGTGTTGGAGCAGATGTCAGAAGGATTAAGAGGTGACTGGCCTCTTCCCCCAAAAGACAGACTTAACGCATAAGGAGTGAGACCGCATCACCATTTGTATCAAAAGGGCCAGGTTGAACTTTACCAAGTAGCACTGTAGGTAAAAAGTTCCAGTAGATTGAAAAAACAGTAAGTGGCTCTTCAGTGCCCCTGTTGAAGATGCTGAGGTAAGCTTGATGAACTGGTACTAACAGAGGTACAGGTGTAGAGAATGAGTCCAGAGAGCATGGCAGCAAGAGTCCTGTAATGTTCAGAGGGACATTACACAGACTAGATACAAATGGTCTGTCACAGTAAAGCATGAACATGGCAAAGAAACAAGAAAATAATCATGAGAGCTGTAGGAATGGGATGAACAGGCATAAGCATCTTAGGTCCAACATAGCAAAGATGATATGCACCAATATCCCCTGAAGTCTCCAAGAAACCCAAAGCATCCCTTGATGGCCTCCATCAGAAACAAGACAGCAAAGTGACGTAATGAGTACTTACAACACGATCTAAAAAGGTAAAAATATTACATGTGAACTGCTTCAGAACATGGAATATGTAAAAACCCATGAGAGAGAAATGGCGTGAATTACACAATATTATTTGGAAAGAACTTGGTTTAGATCTTTGGAAGCACAGGGAACATCCAACATCACTGAAGGTACACAGAAGGATAAGATCCATTAGTTGGTGGAGAGAGCTGGGCATGTGTGATAGAACTTTTTTTCTTTTAACTCTTTTAAGTTGGTGCGGCTTGATCCTATGATTAGCCCCTTGAGAATGGCATGCATCAATTAACATGCAGTGATTGCATTGGCAATCTTACAGCACATCCTATGATGATAATTATTTCGTGCCATACTATTTGAATGAATTTTGCAAGATAACATTAAAATTACATGATTGGACCATAACTGTAAGTGAGGCAACTGTTATGGCAACGCTTAAACTTTGGCTCAGTGGGGGTAGCCGATAAGATTTCATGAGGACAGGTGTTGCATCTTGTCTCAGCAAATCTTGCATTTATTGTCCATAAATTTATGTAGGGAATGTTGCTGTTTTTGGTTCTTATTTAGTTCCTTTATCTCTTTATGATAAAAGAAGCTGGTATTTTTTGAGTGCCTTGGCAGAGGCCCCTTACAAAATTGGAAATATTATCTCTCAAATTTTTGTGGTAGGTACAGAAAAATTTTTTGAGTATTTTTTTTTAGACATGTACAGCTATATATCTTCTTTCCACTAATGTGAATTTTTTTTAAACTGGCCAACCTTAAAGTTTGCCCAGTCAGGGTGTTTGTTAGAATATATTTATCCTGGCTAGTGAGGCTTAATGGGTTATGTATGAGAAACTTTAATTTATTTGTAGCAAGTGCTGTATTTAACTCTTAACACTTTTACTCAGTAAGTCAATAATTTAGTCTGTTGCTCCTCTGTGTTAAGAGTAACAGAACACAGCATTTTGATGAATTGTTCAGATCCAAACTTGAACCTCAATTATATTGTAAGTTTTTAAGATTTCAGTAGGGCTGGAAGGTTTAGTCCCAACTGTCTTTTTTAATGCTACTTTTTATAAG
Organism: Macrobrachium rosenbergii; assembly: GCF_040412425.1. Taxonomy (NCBI): domain Eukaryota; kingdom Metazoa; phylum Arthropoda; class Malacostraca; order Decapoda; family Palaemonidae; genus Macrobrachium; species Macrobrachium rosenbergii. Next base: position 71,889,304 of record NC_089742.1, on the reverse strand, counting down.
TATTCTAAGAATTCTTAATAGGATCATTTAAAAAGGTAACAGTAACTGATCTTGATCATTTGTGTTTTAACAGGTTCAAATGCCATTATTGCCCATTTGCCAGCAACAGTGAAGATGCAGTGAAGCAGCATTGTAGCTTGAAGCATCCCAAGCTACAGAATGAAGTTCTTGATGTTTCCCAGCGAACTCGTTTGCAGAAAGAGGAATATTTACTTACAGAATCTGGAGGCCCTACATCTGCAAGTAGCCAAGAGGCAAGTGAAGCTGAAGGATCAGAAACTGGAAAGTCGTGTAATGAAGGAACTGAGAAGCCAGACAGTGTGAAAATATATAACTGTCAATATTGTCCATTTTCTACAAACATCCAGTCTTCACTTAATACTCATAATCGCAAAAAGCATGTTGACACTCGCATGTACCGATGCAATCATTGTAATAGTCGCTTTGCTACTAATAATGATACGATGCGGCATCATCGTTGGAAGCATCAGCAACTCAAGCCAGATATCACTTACTTAGATCAAGCAGAAGGACTTTCAGTGCCTGAGCCAAGTGATGAAGAAAACTCTAGTACGGTATTCTCATCTCCAATTTCTGACAGTTCTGGCAAGAAATCTCATCGCCACATACCTGGTCAAGATCTTCCCAAAAAAATAGAACCAGGACTCCTGTTCATAGTAGGGCTAGTTCACCTGTACCTAGGACAGAGAGTGCCAATTTACCTAGTGTTGAAACCTTGCCAGTGGCACCATTGTTGAAGAGTACTGTTGAATCTCATGTGGTTTACAGTTGTTGTCATTGTAGTCATAAGTCAAGCAAAGAGGTGATGGATGATCATATGAAAAAGCATCATAGAGACATGCCTTATCAAGTCAGAAGAGAGGAAGCTGACAAGGTATTTACTGAGGTTTACATATATAAGTGCATTCATTGCATTGTGGAAAGTATTTCCCATGCACAGTCCATGGATCACTGGATCCAGAATCATGCATTATTTGACTTCAAGTATCAGATGGTATTAAGACATTCAGGTGAAGTGTCCAATCAGGTTGTAACAAGTACAACTACTGACAAAGACCTTTCCGAATCAAGTGTTGTAGATCCAGACAAATTTTTGAATGATGATACAGGACTAAGTACAAGTGGGAGTGATTTTGGTGCTGAAGTTACTTCAAGTATGGTTAGTACTAGCAGCTTGGAAGGAGTTAGTACAAGTGTTGGTAACCCATTATCTATTGCGAAAAGAAGAGGAAGTGGTCTTGATATTGTATCTCCTCATCGCTATAGTTTTGACACTGAAGAAGAAGACCAAAGTGAAATGGGTGACAGCATTGATGAAGATGGAGATAGTACTATACAAAGCAGCTCAGATGTAGAGAGCCAGGACATGATGTATAAATGTGGCTACTGTAAAAAAAGTAGTTCCAGACTACATGAGATGGAAGCTCATATGACTAAAGTAAGTTACTTTGTTTTTTAGTATTTTCAGAGTAAATAGATACTCACTATGAAATAAGAGCAGTAACAATAAATTAGTATATTTTTTACTTTATTTGAGCATATGTACTGTAAAAGCACTGCATAAACAGAAAGAAAATTGTATATTTTGTTATTGTCAATGATGTTAGAAATCACATCTCAGATCCACAATTACCTTCAACTGAATACAGCCACTACCCACTTAAGAACAGCCATTCCGGACGGCTGTTCATATCTTGAATTATTCGTAAGTTGGTTGTCAGTATGTAGTGCATAATTTTTGTTGATGTTCACATTCCCAAGTTAACTCGGGAGTCATGGATTATACTGTTTTCACTGTATTTTTAAATCATACAGTATTATAAAGAATTATTTTGGATGTTAGAAAAGTAAAAATAAGAAAACATTTTGATTCATGCAACATTCAAAATGTAGTATTTTTCCATGCTTTGAAAGTTATGAACTTGGAGAGAATTTTGCAGGAGCATTGGGAGTTCACAAAGTAAACAATGCACACTGCCATCTTTTAACAAAAATACATTCTAAATGTTTCCTATGGGGAGAGGAAATATAGAAAATGGGAATTCATCAAAGAAGGTAAATCAGGAAGCTAGACATATGTAGGAATATTTTAAGAGTATGAATGAGTATTCTTGTGATTGTAAGCAAAATACATGGTAGTTAACCATGAGAATACTCAAGATAATCATGGAAGGGTTTAAATGAACAGGTTCTTCTTCCTTGTATTTTGTTCTTTGCAAAAATTCTTACCAGCAGAATAGGCGCACAAAGCAAAATTTGAACTTTCTGGTGGCAAAAGGGAGTGCTCCAAACGTAATTTTAACTTGTGATCCTCTCAGTTTGTATCTCTGACTGTTCATAACATGAAAGTTTATAAGTAGGGTGGTGACTATATTCTCTTATTTTTATTGGCTAGCAGGACTGCTACTAAGTAGTTAGAATTATATGTGAAATATGACTATAGTAGCATCTTGGCTTAATAAATGCTGTAGGAGTTTGGCTTTTTAAGTATCAAAGTCTCTAAGTAATTAAAACCTTATATTTCTAGGCTCGACCTGTGTCACCCAGTGAAATGGTTCCAATAGCACACATTTCTAGGTATAACTATTGCTAAATATACCAGAGAAAAAAGCTATCCATAATGCCGGGGTTACTATCCCCGGATCGAGCACCATAATGGTGTCGGTATGCACTAGGGGTGAGTGGAAGTCACTATCACAGGTCTTCATCCTATAGATCTCTCTACTCTCGAAGTCCAAAATTTGGGTGTGCCGTACTAAGGATTGCCTCCCGCTCACCCACTAGGTCTCCCACATGACCGCCATTCCATTCTAATTTTAGCACAAGCTACGAGTACACGTAAACATTTTGTTTTGTGATTGTGTTTCATTTTTTGGCAGCTCATCATGTCCTCCACCGAGATTTTCCCACCATCTAAGTTGAGTACTATTTCTGATTGATTTGTTTAACGCAAGAGGCATCGTAATTATGAAATGTACATAAATATTGTTTACCAGTATAAACAGTTCTGTTTCGCAGCCGAGCGTGGGCTGTATGTGTGCCTCTTTCCCGTTTTCGATCTTCAATCTCACCTTTTCTATTAAAAGAACGAATTCTCCTAGTTTTTATCTATACTCCATTCAGTTTGGAGCTTAATTGAAGAATTTACCATGTTGCTGGTAGGAGATGAGGAACCGGGTATCACGACAGAACTAGGCTCACCCTTTTCTGATAATAGAATTTGAGTCTTTTTATCGGTCTCCTTCCTCCACCAGCGAGCTGGTACCTTGTCGATGGTGTAAATTATTTTATCATGGTGATAGCTGATATGTACAAGGATGGATGACATGTCCATTCCTGGATTAATTTATGCATGTGAGTCGGCATCAGGGGAGGCCATTTTGGTATCTAACGTTACCAATATAACCCATGTTTCCTGGACCTTCTCTGCCGCTGAGTCAGTTATGCATTTATATATGTATTTATGTATGTTTAATCCTAGGCTAACCCACATCACGAATGGTTGACTCTTATATTTTGGTTGTTCATATACTAGGTAGTTTTAATTCTAATATAAGGTAGTTAACTAGCCTAACCTTCCGAGGCTAGGCATGACAGTGCTCTTACACGATGTTCAGGCTACCTAGCTCTCCCGAACACTTAGCCCACCTGACCAGGCCGTTAGGTTTTGGAAGGTGAGTTTAGGCTAGTGAGCGAGTTCCTCATTCACATTTAGCCCACCTGGCCAGGCCGTTAGGTTGTTGGAAGGTAAGGTTAGATTAGTGAGAGGGCTCCTCACCTCATATTTTGCCTCCTGACCAAGCTATCTCGGTTTTGGGGAGTGTGGCTGATTTAGGACGTAGGTCCTTCTCTCCCCACACCAGTGGCATTAATCCTGGCCTTCCTGACCAGGCCAAGAAGCTTTGGGTTTTGGAGAGTAGGCTAGGATCAGTTAACTCCATATTTTCGTGTATGTAGCCTAGTCCCCGCTTTTTTACCTTAACGATTAGAATTTGGCGACGTTGCCTGAGCGACACCCTCGTAAGAGGAAAGCCGTTCGCTTGCGTTCGGCACCCCCGTAAGGAGGTTATAGTCGGCGTCCGGAGGGTGCTACCCACATGACCGGTCGCTGTTTGCCGGGTTTCCGCCACTCAACTACCTTTCCCCTACGGGCGGTGTTTCGTTAGCTCGCTTGTAATTGCTTTTAGTAGTTAGTAGCTGGAGCGTCGAACATTGTCCTGTGGATGCATAATAACAGTTACGATATGTTAGAATTCACTTCTCCGCCAGGCTAGTCTGATCTTTCGTTGTTTTTTGTCCAGTTAACCACTCCGGTGGTTGTGGGTCACAGTTGTTTGACGGTTTCCATTGTATGATTTCTGCCCTGGGCGTTTGAGAAGGGGCTATATGCGACCCCCCTACTCCGCCCCTATTACGCGTTCCCATATTATGAGACACAATGAGATTTCAGTGACTAATCACGAGTATCATAGGTACCTAATTATAGTATCATAGAGTACCTAATTATAACATATATATGTAATAGTTAACCATTCGATAGTATAAGCTATGTTTTTAGATTTTTCCGGCGGGTTTTGCCTTGTTGATTCGCATGTATCATCACCCATAATCTATGTTAAGGTAAACTAAGTCTGGCGGGTCTTGCCTTAATGATACTCATGTACCATCATTCCACTTACAGATGGTACGTTGTTAGGAGCCAGGGTGCTCGGCCGTTCCCCAGCAACCGTGCGGACACGAGGTGTGCTGCTCGCACTCCAGCTGTGCAGTGCATGTTGGGGACCTGACCGTTTGGCACCCGGACGGCTGTGAAATTTGTTACGCTCTTTACGAGCTGGTGTCCGATGAGTCAGTAAGTGATAGGAGACTGCTAACCCTTAGTCCCCTTTTTGATATTGATGGCTCATATGGATATGTACAAAAATTGGGAGAATATTTCAGTAACCCCAACCTTCTCTTCCAGTCTAACCCAGCAATCCGTGCCTCTTCGCTGTCGACCCTGAAGACCTGGGTCGGCGGATTTGGGAGGAACGTTGCGTCTGGCAACCCCTACGTGCTCTCGGAGGACATCTGTAATCTCCTCTATCCAGGTGCCCGGATCTCCGCCGCACTACCGAGGGAGTTGGCCGCCCCACTCATCGAGAAGATCAGGCAAGAGATGCAACCCTCCCAAGACGACAACCTGTGCGGAGAGGTGGCGGAAGAGGTGGCGGCTATCAACATCCACCTGGAGCCCATGAGCGTAGATGACCAACAGGTAGAAGGTAGGGGGGTAAGTGAGGCAGGTGAGGTTAGTTTAGATAGAACCTTATTTAGTTCACCTTCTTCTTCTTCCTCTTCCTTCCAGGGATTTCCAAAGTTAGCTAACCTTGGGGACAGATCTCAGTCTGTTATGCCCAAGGTGAAATCTCTGAAAAAGAAGGACTTACCAAAGTCCTCTAGACCTCAAAGGTCTAATCCGCCAGCTCCCTCTAGGTCGTCACTGGCTCCCAAACCGGTGGCATCCTCAAGTAAGGCTACTCCCTCTTCTAAGGGGTCGAGGTCCAGAGATTCAAAGGCTAAGCCCCCACAGCCTAGCTTTGACTCTGAGGCCTTTGTCGAACTGCTGATGCAGAGAATCGACTCCAAGGTAGAAGCTAGGCCACAGGATCTTTCAACTCAGTTTGTCACAAGCTTGCAGACCTCTGGAGAGTCAGTGCTGTCATTGGCACAAAAGGTGCGACCCAGGAAAGCTTGCTCTCCGGATTCATCCGATCCGGAGAAGCACAACAATCACATGTTGTCCCGGATGCCTCCAAACTGCTCCCCTTTGATAAGGGAAACCCGTGGCGGCTGGCCCTGCATGCTCCCCTGCATAATGGCACACTGACCATTAAGGGTTTGGGCACTCGTCGTCTGGAAGAACTGGAGTTCTTTCCAGCCGACCTAGTGCCTCCCTATCCAGGCTTTGCCAGGTTAACGGAAGAAGCCTGGATTAGGTCTGATAAAGTCCCTAAAGAAACAGTCATCTTTCCCAGGGACCAAGCTCAATCCACCCTAATGCACGCTCTCACCGAATGGGAGTGCGAAAACACGAAACTCACTCCCTTTAAAGGGAGTTTTACGATGTTCTCCGTAGGTGACGCCATCCCTACCCCCTGCACTACTAAGATTGCAGAGCTGACCCTCCAGGCTGGGATAGATGGCAAGCCCATGCCTCAACTCCGGGAGACAGATTCTACTTCCCTTCTCTTCCCCGGAGATTCGGAGTGTTGGTTGGGAGCTCCGGCAACTTTTACGGTGGGGAAACTCGATCCCGAGTGTGCCTCCACCCTGTTCAGCGAGCAACTTCCTCAGAATTCGGAGGCTCTGCTCAAGGCGGAGTTTGAGGCTAAGTGCAGGTTGAGTCGCTCCCTGCATTCCGTCACCATCTCAGGGGTAACGGCATTAGCTTATAATGACGAACCTCTGTTTCAGGTCCTCACGGTCGTTATTGGCGTCCTTCCAATCGGACCTTTATGACTTCGTGGTAGCGAGACAGAACTGCCGGAAACACATCTTCATGAGACGCCACCATCAGGCATGAGCCCAATAGACTCATGAAGAGCTCTATCTGGGGACCTAACCTCTTCCCAGACGATGAGGTCAATAATGTTATGGCAGAGGCAACTAGAGCGAACCAGAGTCTTCGCTCTCGCTGGGGCCTTCCTTTCAAGAGGAAGTTCTCTGAGACCTCCGGACCTCAACCTAAAGAAAGGAAAAGGTTCAGGAGATTCCAGGGCTTTAAGAAACCTCAGGCTCAAACAGTGCTTCAGGCGGTACCGGTCTCACAGATCGCCAGCCTTCTACATCCAAGTCACAACCTCAGCAGCAGTTCGACTGATGCAGCCGGCTCAGCAAGATTCTGCTCCACCAGCCTTCGCACGACGTCCTCAGCTTTCAACGCCTCGTTTGAAAGCCAAGGGCCGTTTTGAGGCTACAATAGGCATGCGAGGGGAAGCAGGGCTAGAACCGCCTACGGAGGTAGAGCAGCATCCAGACCTCTCTCACGTGGAAGAGGAGGCCATGGAAACAGAGGAAGTAAGGCCTCTCCCAATCAATGAGACCCCACAGGTAGGCAGGAGATTATATCTCTTCAGGGACCATTGGACCTTCAGCCCATGGGCCCACAGCATAATCTCCAAAAGTCTGGGATGGAGCTGGAGCAAGGGGTCTCCTCCACCAGTCAGGTTCCATCAACATCCATCCAAAGACTTACTGGACTTTGCAAAAGAACTTCTGCAAAAGAAGGCAATAAAGAAAGTCAGGCGCTTGAAATTTCAAGGCCGTCTGTTCAGTGTCCCGAAGAAAAACTCAGACAAACAAAGAGTAATTCTGGACCTGTCTCGTCTCAACTTATACATTCAATGCGACAAGTTTTGCATGCTTACAATCTCGCAGGTGAGGACCCTACTTCCCCGTGGGGCCGTCACCACCTCTATAGATCTTACAGACGCATATTATCACGTTCCGGTTGCGAGAAACTTCTCCCCTTACCTAGGGTTCAGACTAGGAAAACAAGCATACTCGTTCAGAGTCATGCCATTCGGGCTCAACATAGTGCCCAGAATCTTTACCAAGCTGGCAGAGACAGTAGTCCAAGAGCTACGGGCCCAAGGGATTATGCTGGCCGCATATCTGGCCGATTGGATAATTTGGGCATCCAACGTCAAGGAATGTCAAAAAGCAACTTTCACAGTAATCAACTTCTTGGAATACCTGGGTTTCCAAATAAACAGGAAGAAATCCCGTCTAGTTTCGGTGGCTCAATTTCAGTGGTTGGGAATCCAGTGGGACCTAAACACACACAAAAACTGTCACTTCCGCCAGCCAAAAGGAAAGAAATAGCCAAAGCTACCAGACAGTTCCTCAAAAACAAAAGAGCCTCTTGTCGTACCCAGGAAAGAGTTCTAGGCTCTCTTCAGTTCGCTTCAGTAACAGACTTGCTGCTAAAAGCCAAACTGAAGGATATAAACAGGGTATGGCGGAAACGAGCCAACAGCAGAAACAGGGACAAGCTGTCTCTGATTCCGCAGATATTGAGGAAGAGGCTTTGACCATGGTCGACAGTCAAGAGTTTGGCAAGGTCAGTGCCTCTTCAATTTCCCCCCCATCACTAGTGATCCACAGGATGCTTCCCTAAGCGGATGGGGAGGATACTCCCAACACAAGAAAGTTCAGGGAACATGGTCGACAGTATTCCGCCAGTTCCATATCAACATTCTAGAGGCAATGGCAGTATTTCTAACATTAAAGAAACTGCGTCCAGCCAGACAGATTCACATCAGACTGGTGCTGGATAGTGCAGTAGTGGTGCATTGCCTGAACAGAGGGGGCTCCAAGTCGAGCCATATCAATCAAGTAATGATTGCAATCTCTCTGGCAAGGAAACATCTTTGGCACCTGTCAGCTACCCACCTGGCAGGTGTTCGGAATGTCATTGGAGATTCACTGTCCAGGACAACCCCGCTGGAGTTGGAATGGTCCTTGGACAGGAAGTCGTTCGAGTGGATTTGTCTTCAGGTACTGGGTCTTCAGGTAGACCTGTTTGCCACAGAGAGCAACCAAAAGCTTCCGTGTTATGTTGCTCCCAATCTAGATCCTCTAGCTCATTCCACAGATGCGATGTCAATCGACTGGAACAGATGGCAAAGGATCTATCTGTTTCCACCAATAAACCTGTTGATGAAAGTTTTACACAAACTCAGATCATTCAAAGGTCAAGTAGCACTTGTGGCACCCAACTGGCCGAAGAGCGGTTGGTTTCCTTTACTGCTAGAGTTGAAGCTCTAGCACAAACAGATCCCCAACCCAAGATTGACACAAGTAGTGCAAACTCGGACTGTGTCAGCTTCCTCAAGAATTCTGAATGCCCTAGCTTTATGGACTTCATGAAATTTGCAGCACAGAAAGACGCTAACATTGACCCTCTTAATACACTGTTCATAGAATCAGATAAGAGGGAATCTACTCTCAGACAGTATGACTCAGCAGTTAAAAAGTTAGCATTATTTCTGAGGGAATCTAGAGCTCATGAAATGACCACGAACCTAGCGATATCTTTCTTCAGATCATTATTTGAGAAAGGCTTGGCCACTAGTACTATTACTACAACAAAATCTGCTTTAAGAAAAATATTTTTACATGGCTTTAATATTAACCTTACAGACTCATATTTTACGTCAATTCCTAAAGCTTGCACTCGTCTTAGACCAGCAACCCGTCCACACACGGTTTCCTGGTACTTAAATGACGTACTTAAATTGGCATCAGACACTGATAACGATTTATGTTCATACCTGAGTCTGTTAAGGAAAACTTTATTCCTAGTAAGTCTAGCCTCAGGAGCTAGAATTTCTGAACTGTCTGCTCTTTCTAGAGAGCCAAATCATGTTGATTTCCTCCCGTCAGGTGAAGTTCTGTTGTCTCCGGACCTCAGTTTTCTAGCAAAGAATGAGGATCCACAAAATAGATGGTCTCCTTGGAAGATTATTCCCCTTCCACAGGATCTGTCTTTATGTCCAGTCAATACTTTAAAAGCTTATTTAAATAGAACTTCTAAGAGAACTTCAGGCCCTCTTTTTGTTAGGGAAAATGGAGGTAACATTTCCTTAAAGGCCATCAGGCAACAAATTCTTTATTTTATTAAACAGGCAAACCCGGATTCAGTACCTCGGGTACATGATATTCGAGCGGTGGCCACCTCAGCTAACTATTTCCATAATATGAATTTTGATGACCTTAAAAAGTATACGGGCTGGAAATCACCAACAGTATTTAAATGCCACTATCTTAAGTCTCTAGAGGCTCTTAAATATTCCACAGTAGCTGCAGGAAGTATTGTGCCTCCTGGTCCAGCTCAAGACTAGTTTATGTATCTTCTTTGTCCTTTTGGTTTGTAATCCTCGTTTACCTATTGGTATATTCTCTAGCCTACCTGCCTCGCTTGCTTGCCCTGCTTCTAGCCTTTCGCGGATTTCCTGTTTTCATTCATAACTTGTTAGCCGTAAGTGTCTTGGTATTGGTTATTTTATAATTTTAATTTTAAACTGTGTGCCTTATAGTTTTGATTATGTTGTGATCTTATAATTTGGGAGTATTAAAACACAGTAATTTTTCTCTTAGTTTTATTTAGCTCCATTAAGGTAATCTTTGGGGCGTACCACCAAGCTCTTGTATGGCTGATTCTCTGTTACTATTTCACTGGGTGACACAGGTTGAGTCCAGAAAAGGGATTTTGACAAAGGAAAAATTTATTTCTGGGGGAAGACCTGTGTCACCCAGTGACCCATCCCTGCACTTCCTTTCCCACCCGGGTGGTATAGCAAGCTTGGTGGGTGCTAATATTGGGATGAAAATGGTGGTCACGTGGGAGACCTAGTGGGTGAGCGGGAGGCAATCCTTAGTACGGCACACCCAAATTTGGGACTTTGAGAATAGAGAGATATATAGGATGAAGACCTGTGATAGTGGCTTCCACTCACCCCTAGTGCATACCGACACCATTATGGTGCTCGATCCGGGGCTAGTAACCCCGGCATTATGGATAGCTTTTTTCTCTGGTATATTTAGCAATAGTTATACCTAGAAATGTGTGTTATTGGAACCATTTCACTGGGTGACACAGGTCTTCCCTCAGAAATAGATTTTTCCTTTGTCAAAATCCCTTTATTATCTGCATTTAGATGTCTTTAGATATCTTACACTTACCACCAGTTAACACATTGTTCCTAACCACACTTCCCACAAATTCACATTGTTCCTAACCTAAACTAACCTTTTACTTAAAAATTAATATTCAATTTAAGAGATATATTTAAAAATGCTTCACATCTCCAATGGTAGCATAGCAAAAAATAATGATAATAATGTAGCTGATAAGTACAGAAATTCCATAAAGTTGAGATGTTACTTTTATATTTCCCTATCGAATTGTGAAGTAGTATAGCTTGCATTACTTTTGCTAGTTTTTCTATTATTTTTACTCTGAATACTTTTGCTTAGAAAACTCAAAATAGGTAAATGAATCTTCAGTTGTCTCTAAGCCGGACAAATAAGGAGGGCCAAATTTATTGGTAAGGTTATATGTATATGCAAAATATAAAAATAAAAAAAATTTCTGCATCAGGACCAGTGAACTCTCCAAATGTAATGTCTTGAAGTATCCAAGCCTTTAATAGGCAGGGTGTGACAAATCCACGAAATAAATAAAAATAATAGAAAGAAATCTTAATAAAAATGACAACAGTGAATGTTGCAACAATGATAGGAAAGAATTGGGAAATCAGAGATGCTGACAAGGAGTTTAGGTATAAGGAGTAGGAACAAAAGTAACAGGTAGTGGCAAAGGTTGACAATTTTGATTGAATAGAGGTGACTCATGATAAAATGGAGTTGTTATAATGGTTCTAGATGACATGGTAGATGTTGTACAATTGGGAACACAATTATAGGCTAACAAACATAAAACAGTCTTAGGAAACAAGGTATTGCATGTTTTCATAATATGATTTGAAGCAGATAAAGAAGAAAAAAGCATGAATCTTGGGAACAGTTTTCAGATACAGTGACATGAATGGTTAGCTTTTTTGGAGAGAAAATAAGGGAGAACCATTAATGAAATTCTCTACAGAAGTTGAACAAAACGTTTAAGAAGCCAAGAGGGAAGTTAATAACATATACTGTAATGAAGAATGAGATTCTACTATGATGAGAAATATATGACATCAGAAAGGGTTGTGTATAATACCAAACCAGCATGTCCAACATTATAGCTTTTTTTTAATGCTGAGCTGATAGTGAGGAAAGACAGAAATCAACAGTCAAAAGCAGGGAAATGAAAAAATCATGTAGTGAAGTGTCAGTAGTATAAATGAAAAATTGAAATGTAGAAATTGCAAAATAAAACATACAGCAGATAGGAGAAGTATTTTGTGTGTGAGAAAGAGATATAGTAATATTGGTGGTTTAAAGAGGTGGATGTCTTATATGGAGAAGAGAATGGAAGCAAGAGACAGTTGAATGAACAGAGAGGGAGAGTTTGGAGGAATGAAAACAGAATCTCCATATTGCCAAGAGAAGAAAGAGACTGTTTGAAATAGTAACTGTACAAGTTAATGTTGAAAAAATGTAAAAGAACCAAAACATATAAGAGATAAAAATGGAGAAATGTATGTTGGAAGTTATAATTTGAAAGTTCATTAACCCTTAAACGCCGAGCCTCTATCTACAAAAGTGTCTGCCGTATGCCGGCGGCGTTCGGGAGTTAGCGCTGAAGCGGAAAAAAAGTTTTTTTCAAAAAATCACAGCACACTTAGTTTTTAAGATTAAGGGTTCATTTTTGGCTCCTTTTTTTGTCATTGCCTGAAGTTTAGTATGCAACCATCAGAAATGAAAAAAAATATCATCATATATAAATATTGAAATATATGACAGCGTGAAAAAAAATTTCATATATAATTGTATACAAATCGCGCTGTGAGCAAAACGGTTAAAGATAATTTGCTATTTTTATTTTCTTTGTATTTTACACTAAATTGCGATGACTTTGGTATATAACAAATTGTAAAACGATCAAAGCAACACAGAGAAAATATTATCACAAAATTATGCATGAATTAAATAACATTTCGGACGTAAAAAAGTTTTTTCAAAAACACCATAAATCGAAATATTGTGCTAGAGACTTCCCGTTTGTTGCAAAATAAAGGTAATTGATTAAATATTACTAGACTGTAAGTGTTTTAGCTTACAATTGCAGTTTTCGACCATTTCGGTCGAGTTACAGTTGACCAAAGGGCGAATTTTTTCTATTTATCGTGATTTATATGAAAATATTTCAAAACTGATAAAAGCTACAACCATGAGTTATTTTTTGTTGTATTCTACATGAAATTGTGGACATTTTCATATATAAAACTTTATGTAACGACTAATATAAAACGGTGCAAACATTATGACAAAGTGACTAAAGAATTTCTGAGGTGTTCGGCTGAGTTACCGCGCGGACGTAAGGAAAAAGTTTTTTTCAAAAATTCACCATAAATCGAAATATTGTGCTAGAGACTTCCAGTTTATTGCAAAATGAAGGTAAATGATTGAATATTACTAGAATGTAAGAGTTTTAGCTTACAACTGCGGTTTTTCGACCATTTTGGTCGAGTCAAAGTTGACCGAAGGTTGAAATTTTGGCATTTATCGTGATTTGTATGAAAATATTTCAAAACTGATAAACTCTACAACCATGGGTTATTTTTTGTTGTATTCTACATGAAATTGTGCACATTTTCATATATAAAACCTTATATAACGACTAATATAAAATGGTGCAAACATTACAACAAAGTGATGAAAGAATTTCTGAGATGTTTGGCCGAGTTACCACGCGCCGGCGTAAGGAAAAATTTTTTTTTTTTTTTTTTTTTCAAAAATTCACGTTAAATCGAAATATTGTGCTAGAGACTTCCAATTTGTTGCAAAATGAAGGTAAATGATTGAATATTACTAGAATGTAAGCGTTTTAGCTTACAACTGCGGTTTTTCGACCATTTCGGTCGAGTCAAAGTTGACCGAAGGTTGAAATTTTGGCACTTATCGTGATTTATATGAAAATATTTCAAAACTGATAAAAGCTACAACCATGAGTTATTTTTTGTTGTATTCTATATGAAATTGTGCACATTTTCATATATAAAATTTATGTAACGACTAATATAAAACGGTGCAAACATTGCGACAATGTGACGAAAGAATTTCAGAGGTGTTCGGCCGAGTTACCGTGCGCGGATGTAAGGAAAAAGTTTTTTTCAAAAATTCAGCATAAATCGAAATATTGTGCTAGAGACTTCCAATTTGTTGCAAAATGAAGGTAAATGATTGAATATTACTAGAATATAAGAGTTTTAGCTTACAATTGAATTTTTCGACCATTTCGGTCAAGTCAAAGTTGACCGAAGGTTGAAATTTTGGCACTTATCTTGATTTATATGAAAATATTTCCAAACTGATAAAAGCTACAACCATGGGTTATTTTTTGTTGTATTTTACATGAAATTGTGAACATTTTCATATATAAAACTTTATGTAACAGCTAATATAAAACGGTGCAAAAATTACGACAAAGTGACTAAAGAATTTCTGAAATTTCCGGCTGAGTTACCACGCGAACGTAAGGAAAAAGTTTTTTTCAAAAATTCACCATAAGTCGAAATATTGTGCTAGAGACCTCCAATTTGTTGCAAAATGAAGGTAAGTGATTGAATATTACTAGAATGTAAGAGTTTTAGCTTACAATTGCGTTTTTCGACCATTTCGGTCGAGTCAAAGTTGACTGAAGGTTGAAATTTTTTATAGTTGACATACGGTACGTCCACTCATCACCCGACAGACAATTTTAGTCGACTTACGATTCGTCCAGTTGGCGTTTAAGGGTTAAATGAAGAGAATAATTATGTTGACATAACAGATCCTCAGATAGAGACTATCATCAGAAGAGGGTAGGAGTATCCTGTGGAATTGGAAAATTGGTAAAACTTCAGGAACATTGGGAGCAATAAGGGATATGCTAATAGCAATTTGAGACCCAGCCATTGAAGAGACAACCAGATTATATGAAAAGATCAGCTTCAGTGTTACTGGTCCATTTAGATCATATCTGTAGAGGCTTGATGTACATAGCTGTACAGCTATGTACATCAGTGTTTGAAAGACATTTGAAACTATTTGGAGTTCCTTAGCTCTTGAAATATACAAACATAATATTAGTAGACAATTGCCCAATATTCATGAAATGCTTCATACTGAAACTGATTACACTTTCCAAGTAAGTATACTAGATAATGCTTACTTGGATACATATAGACTGGGAACAGGTACAAACTGGAAAATGGAGTTCTCAAACTGGTTCAGTGTAACACTGGTCAGTTTGGCAATTATTACATATTGGATTTTGCCCCATATATGGTTGCAGTGTCAGGGCACTTCACAGGTTTTTTTAGTGTGCGTGCAGTGTCCTTCAGTCCCTTTTACTTTACATCCATTCCTGTTTCCTTATTACAGACCAACCTTTTAATGCAACTAAGGGGATTTCACCAAGTTTTGCCTTTAGATTCTTGTCCTGCATCTTATTTATTTTCTGGACCTCTCTTGCTGTCTAACCAATCCAATTCCCTCTTTTTACTGTTTTATGCAATGGTTGGGAGAAAATATAACCCAATGCTTGGCCTAAGTTTCATGATTCTTAATGGGGTTAAAAATAATGTTTACATGGACAACCCTTGTATCTAAAGTTGACATGTGGGCTTTTTCATTAGGTTTTCAGTTCTGTGTATTTGAAAAGCTGTTGTATTTTGTAAAGATGTCAGCAAAACTAGGAAATCAAGTTAGAAATGGCAGAAAGTATTACCCATCAGCCACACAATAAAGTTTTCAGGTTTGATACATATACACACTGAAATACCGAAGTCCACAGCGTATACAAGAGGTAAATATTGATATTATAAATCTGATCAGAAATATATCTCAGGCAACCTGGGATTCTGGTAGATAATTGTACAGTAATATGATTGTGCGAATAGTGCATTATGTATTTACCAAAGATTTCAGCCAGTGATTTACAGTAAATTAGATATTTCAAGTCAGACCCACATAAGCATTTTCGGCACTGATCACATTTTTTATAAACTTTATGTACAGTATATTGCACAGTTTGGTTTTTATTTTGTGTACAGTACTTTTCAGTGTATTCTGTGTTGTTTATAAGCATGCACAGTACTGCGTGTTGACAGAATAGGGAAAAAGGTTACAAATTTGTTTTACATCCATAGAGTATTTTTCCGTGATATCTGGAAAATTCCAATCTCTGGCAAGGCCTTGGATGTATCACTCCAGATAAATGAGGCATTGCTGTAATTGGTTTGTAATGACGTTTGTTCCATTGTGAATAAGAACCTACGTTTTCATGAGTAGCCTAGTGTTGCCTGACCTGAGCTGGCCTTACTCTCCCATTGTGCTTGCAGCCATGTCCACTTTAGCATGTTCACAGAGTTATCTCCCATTTCTGCTGTGTTTTTCCTTAATGTCTGTAGGGTTAGCATGCCCTAAACATGATTTTCTGCATCAGGATTGCTGCCCCCAAGTGTTTCTTTCCTCCATAGCACAGTGTGGAGTTTTGTGTCCCCTGTATTTCCTTTCTGCCCTATTTCCTCAAGGAGAAAGGAGTATGTACCTGTGGTGAGGAGCACAAATCACATGGCGATCGCTATTGCTCATAGCGAGTGATAGTGTGGCGTCCATGTGTATTGGTGGTCCCTCCTTTCCTTTTAGTGGGCCTTTTTAGGGTATTGGCCAGTGTATTTTTCTGAAGGGCGAGTCTTATGTGTCTTCTACGTTAATTAATGATTTTTCAGGGGCAGTTGATAGGCACACTTTGTTTTTTCCTGGGGTGCTGTGTGGTTCCCGTGTGTATATGACCCCCTCTCCCTTGTTCTCTGTGCATATGACTATAATGGAGTTTGGTGACCGTATATTGGCCGAGGTGTGCATCAACTTATTGGTAATTTGAAAAAATTTTATTGCAAATTTTTAACTGAATGTCCTTGTTCTCACTTATGTTAGGATTTAATGGAGTTTTTTCTCACTGCAGGTCTGATGTGGTGAGAGGGATCACCCTAACATAAATGTTTGGCTACATTGTTAAGGAAGCGCTTTTACTATAGGCAGTCCCCGGTTATCGGCAGGCTCAGTTATCGGCGATCCTGTTTTATGGCGCTTGTCTAGTGACGAAAATCGGCTATTTTTGGTGCCAATTTCCAGTTATCAGTGCCAATAAGTGGGTATTGGTACCGATACATACCTAATAGAGGTGCTGATACCCTGTTATCTGAACTGAAAATCACCAGTTTTTGGTTATCGGCGGTTTTCACTTATCGTCACACCATCGGAATGGAACCCCCCCGATAACCGGGGACTGCCTGTTCATACAGTAGAAAGTGAACAAGTGTAAGTACCTGGTAAAAGTTGGTGTTCAGGATCATGTCTATGTCACTGAGATAAAGCCAAAGCCCTACCTCATAGAACCACAATACTCTTGTGTGTTTACGAGAGACTGCAGTGTATTAGCATAAACCTTTTGTTAGTTAACATTGTGTGCAGTCTGGCATCTGCTGTATTTTTTATAAAGTTTTACTGTTAATGGACAAATTTGCTCAGTGGAATGCTCCAAGTTTCAGTGATTCATTGATGAAAATTACCTGCAGTGTGGTGCAGTGCTGAATTAGAAGCTTGTACTAAATTGATAACTGCCATATAAAGAAATTGGTATTACACATTTGCAAATCATTGTGCCCAAATGTACTGGACATGCAAAACTGAGTGCTTCAAGTTCGTGATTGATTTATGAAAATTACCTGCAGTGTAGTGCAGTGCTGAACTAGAAGCTTGTTCAAAATTGATAACTGCCATATAAAGAAACTGGTATTACACAGTTGCAAATCATTGGGATGCACTTGACATCCAAAACTGAAGCAGATTGGCATGTATAAACAAAGAATATGAAGAAATTGAATACTAATTGGAAATGCTTATTGCTAGTGTATGCATGATGGTCATCATAAATTAATGATAGGGAACTGATTAATTGTACAGGCAGTCCTTGGTTATCGGCGGGGTTCCGTTCCCAACTGCTCGACGACAACCGAAAATCGGCAATAATAGCACTGATACCTGGTTAGCGGCGCCGATAACTGGTGATCACTGCCGTCAATAAGAGGCAATCAGCGCTGATAACCGGTTATCAGCGCCTATAACCGGTTATCAACAACGAAAATCTGGTTATCGTCGTCGCTAGACAAGCACTGTAAAACCGGATCACCGGTAACCGAGGCTGCCGATAACTGGTGATCACCGCCGTCAATAAGAGGCAATCAGCGCTGATAACCGGTTATCAACAACGAAAATCTGGTTATCATCATCGCTAGACAAGCACTGTAAAACCGGATCACCGGTAACCGAGGCTGCCGATAACCAGGGACTGCCTGTATTCTTAATAGGGATTTTCTAAAGAGACTGCAGGTGCCATCTCCAATCTCCTCAGACCATTGTCCGTCAGAGCCTATCAGGGAAGATGGATGGTCTTCCATTGTTGGTGTCGTGGAAAGCGTCTTAAGCCTCTCAAGACCACTGTGGAGGAAGTAGCAGACTTCTTCATCTTTCTTAAGTGGGAGAAAGCCTTTTTAATAGCTGCAGTTGAGGGTTGTAGAGCCACCCTCATACAGCTGATCTTGCCTTAGGGCATAAACCCATCCTCTTCCTGGGAACTGTTGTCTAATATCAGGCACTTGGAAAAGAAGTGTCCCCGATGAAAGTTGAAACTCCCCCAAATGGGATGTGACCAAAGTCCTCACCAGCCTGAGGCATTCTTATGAGCTCCTCAAGAAGACATCAGACTGAGAGCTGACCCTCAAGATGGTGTTCCTTTTGGCCCTTGCCTCAACCAAGAGGGTGGGTGAACTGCACACCTCATACATCGTATCCCACACACATGGGTGATCCTAATTACCCTTGACATTTGTCACAGAATTCTTGGCAAAGGCCCAGAACCATTCGGCCCCAGACTGAATTTTTGAAGTTTTCTATCCCCATGCTCGAAGATTTTGTAGGGGATGACAAGGACTAGATGCTCCCGAGTCCAATGAGAGCCCTGAGAACCTACCTCAAGCATACAGCTGCCCACAGACCCGCCTGTAAGAGGCTATTCATCAGCACAAGGCGGGAGATGAGTGATCTCGAAGAATATGATTTCCTGGCTGAGGGAGGTGATTGTCAGGGCATACAAGACTGATGGATATAACAACCCTCCCTGGCAGGAGGGGGTTACACGACATAAGGGGGCAAGGTGCTGGAAGAGACAGTCTACCTTCACCACCTCCTTCTTCAAGGACCTGGCACACAAGTCCTTAGACACTTTCACCTTGGGTCTTGTAGTCGCAGCCCAGCAGGTGATATAGGAGTGTTGAGCCCCTCAGGAACTCGGCCAAAGGAATAAGGGGATGTCAGAATTGCCAGATGAGATTTATGAGTACATAGGACACAACATCCTGGTGTCTTTCACTGTTGTGACCAGAGCTTGGTAGAGTAGATGATGTGGCAGGGGAATAGGTGTGACTTCTTTTTTCCACAGAGACGTACCAACCTTACTCTCTCACAAAACATTAGCCTCCTGCCTCTGAGTGAGTCTGCATTGCATTGGAACAAATACCAAATTCTAAAGTAATTTGTAATTTTCCTAGCATATGAACCTACACTTTCAAAGGTATCTGTTGACCCTTGGCAGGTTCACACAATGGAAGAGTAAGGCCAGCTCAGGTCACGGTTACGCCTACTCAATAGCATTTTGTTAATGAGATGATTCAGTGACAGGCAAAGCGAGCCGAACATGAGTAACTCCACCTATGGCTAACACATAACTTTAGAGTTTCTTCTTTCAGTCTCTTGAGCTGTTGTGTCTGGGTGCATTTTACACCGAAAAGACTTTGTAATCAATCCATTTGTGTAAAAATGTTTTATTGTAAAAACATTTTTTCATTCATGCTCTTGCATGCTTATTTTATGAGTTGAAACTTTTGATATTGCACTGTTGTTTCTAAATCACTTCCTGCAAGTGTTCTGTGTTGTATCTTATGTAGGAGAGAAGTTATGGTCATAGTTGGAGAAGTGGAAATTACTGTGGTTATCATCAGTCATAGGTACCATGTTTGTTTTATTTGTGGTCTCTCGTCAAAGTAAGATACGAGGATTGGGCAGATCATATGCTGCAAAGGACTGGCTTCTAAAGTGGGTGCTGTGGGGACAGTGGCTTTTAGCCTATGAGGTGGAAAAAGTGCTTGGTGCACAAGATTGAGTTTCACTGTGTAAAATGTTGAGCATCAGATTTTCTGGCATTAGGAGATTATTGTGAAGCTGGGTTTGGAGCCAGTGAGAAGTTCATGGATAGGAATCCTTGCTAACAATATACAGTAGCACTTTTAATGGTAAGCAACTGAAATTTTACCAAAATTACTCAACTTTTCATTTAAATGGTGTCTGTTGACCAGTAGGGAGGTCTTCATATTGTTGGTAGGATGTAATTCAGTGCTAAATAGCAGTTTATTTTTATAAATGATTTTTAGGTTTCTAAAAAATTCTTGATATTCTTATTTTTTAGATTCATGCAGATAAACCAAAAACTGTCAGGAAACTGAAGCGTGATGTATATGATCAGCTATATCAAGCAGAATTTGAATGTGGTTACTGTGGTGAGAAAGGGCGCAATTCAGACATGACCAAGCATCAGAGATTGTCTCACCCAAACCTGCCTCACAAGTTTACCAGGGTACCTCCTGCTCCAAGAGAAAATACATGCTACAGGTACAGTATTTGTTTCATTACTTTGTATTTTTAGCTTTATCCTTAACAGCAGTTACATTCTGATTTTATGCTAAATTTTCCTGTGGTTCTTTGAACAGCATTTTTATATAATTACAAATGATTTGGCAATTGTATAACCTTGGCTGGTGACTTTTGAGTGCATGGTTAGTCTCTTTAGTAATGATAATTCATGTTAGTAATGATAATTCATGTAGGTATTCTCATATGTCACAAGTTCAAAACAAAACCCAGTTCATGTAGGTGTTTTCATATAGCATCACAAATGTTCATAAAACCCATTTCTTATAGTGCCAGAATTGTTTTTCACAAAAACGTCTCCGGGCAAAATTTCTCCAAAAGAGGAAGATGAGGAGTAGCAGTGCTCTGTAAATGAGTAATGCACTTTGCAGAGACCTGTTGGGTCTAATCTGGCAAATCTGTTCATTAACTCATGGATATGCCTAACAGTGATAGCACAAACTTTTTCAAATTTCTCTATGGTAATGGTGCATAAAAATATGTAGGTACGTTTCTTTTTTTAAAGATCACCACCTGAGGAATCTGTTTTAGCAACTGTTTCAGTGATCATAATTCTGTACCCGTAGCACCATTTGATAGCACCTGTATCTCACATTGTAGATTCTGGTGTCATTTATATCTCATTTGTAAGTGTGAACTAATGTAAAGATATTATTCCTATGTAATTTAACAGCGACTGTTTATCTGTAATGTTTTTCTTGTAACTTGTTAAGTGTTTGAAGTTAGTGTTTTTTAAATGTGGGCATGAAGTTTGATTTACCTTTTTGTTGCTCATCATCTTGTTCTCAGTGTTAGACTAGTAATGCTCAATTTTTGTGATAGTTTCACATTGAATACCTTTCATTTGGGGTTTCATATTGAACACCTTTTATATAGAGTTCATAGTATTTGTGCCTTGATTAATCTTCTTATTTGGTTGACAGCAGTTTTTCACTTGTACCAGAATAGTTTATGTATGGAGTTAAGACTTAAATAACTTGAAACATTAACAGATTATTATTTTCAGAAAGCCAAAAGGTAACTTATAAGTTTTGACAGAATTAAGACTATTTTGACATCCTGATTATACTAGAGCAGGAATGAGTGGTATTTTCAGCTTCCTACATCAGGCAGCACTGGTTTCATCAAGTCCATGGTAGCTGTAACATTGTTACCTTTTTATTTTTTCTTTTACATGCCAAGGGCCTGTTTTAACCAAATGTAATGATGTTCTTTAATGATAATACTATGCCATACTGTATTTTCATAAAATGGACAGTGAACATTTTAATGACACTAGTTATGAGCCTTACCTTTCACCTCCTTTTAACGTGGAGTAGCATTGCCAAGCTGGAGTTAACTCCTTTTTATATTTAGGGGGACATTTTATTTTTTATATCAAGTAAAACCAAAACCAGTTTCATGATTCCTGCACTGTTTATATTGAATAAAAGTAAATCTCTAAAATAAAATGCCATATTTTGCTTGCCATACCAGCAAAACCTGTATCATTCAATTTTCAATTGGTTAGAAGCCTGGATTAGGTGTAGAGGAAGCAAGGAAGGTTTTTTTTCTGTGATGCTGTGATGTTCCCTCTTCTTGGATTATTATAATAGATTAGCAGCAGCCTCAGTATCCTGAGCTACTCTTCATCAATGGTTTTA
Organism: Macrobrachium rosenbergii; assembly: GCF_040412425.1. Classification (NCBI taxonomy): domain Eukaryota; kingdom Metazoa; phylum Arthropoda; class Malacostraca; order Decapoda; family Palaemonidae; genus Macrobrachium; species Macrobrachium rosenbergii. The sequence goes on along the minus strand of NC_089742.1, from coordinate 71,867,180 downwards.
TAAGCACACTTTCACAGCAGATGTACTAGCAGCATATCGGCACCACTCACCAAGTCTGGCCACTTTGTCGAAAATTAGTGATTTTCAGCAAGTTTCGGGGTTTATTGGCACTGAAAAGCACCGATTTTCGGTTATCAGGTTCTCTGTTAGCTAAGTATCAGCGCCGATAAATGGAAATCGGCGATTTTCGGCTCCGAAAATTGACGATTTTTGTTGCTAGATAAGCGCTGTAAAACCGGATCGCCATTAACCGGGGACTGCCTGTGTTCGCAATTTCCTTATCTGATATACAGTATCTGAATTCTCCTCCATATTTGTAAAAGTATTCTGTTTAAATTCAACATTTTCTATGATATTAAAATGAAAATTGGCACGTAGTATTTAGAATTTATCATGCAACCAAACTGGTCTACTCGACTGTCGGCTTTACAGGCATGCCAACTGAACCTCCTACTTCTATGCATTTTACCGCCCTTCAGCCAAGCGGACTGCGTTTAGTTTAGTAAGGAAGTTATAAAGTGATATATTTTTTATAATATCTTATTTGCTAAATTAAAATAACACCTTTTTAACAAAAGATCTTTAAACAAGATAATCTGATGACATCAGATATGTAAAACTCTACTCATGTTTTATTTGTGTAAAATAACATCTTTTAACAGAAAGATCTTTATACAGATAACTCTCTGATAAGGTTGGCTGGCCTGTTCATATCTAAACATCATGAAATATTTCATAATGATTCAGACACATACTTAAAAACTTGCAGAAAACAAGGCATTTTCTTGGTTTTATTTTTTTTACTTGTTATAATAGATTATCATTTTCATGTTATCAAAAGTTTTTCTCAAACTAATTAATATGAGTATAAAAAAGAATTAAGATCTGAATGACATATTTCATAAAATTATGCAAAATATTGTACTGTAATTGCACAAGTTTAATTTAGATAGATTATACTGGGCTAGGCTTCCAATGCCTGTCTCACTCTAGGTAGATTCCACTGATAATGCACATTACATCCAAGTTAGCTTTTGATGAAGTAATAGGCTTAGAAGCAAAAGTTCAGTAGGCAAAATGCAAATTATTATACATTCAGCAGGTTTACCAAACTTGTGGCTTGTCTAATAATTAATTACTAGTACTGTACTGTACTTATAATTAACATCCACATAGTATTTCATGCAGAACACTGGTATAAACATCAGCCAAACAGAGAAATAGTTGTTTACTGTAACTATCAAATATTTATTGAGAGTTATGTTACAGTCCATAAATTAGAAATAAAATACATTTTTATTCACCCTTACATGGAGAAGGACGCCTAAGAAAGTATACCACCAAATTTAAGCTGCAGCTTAAAGCTATGGCTAAAAAAATTGATCAAGTACAGGCTGCAGAAAGATTTTGGATAGGCAAAAGTGACATCTGAAACTGGTAAAATCCCAGCTTCACTTCATTTAAAATTTACTGCCTGTTTAATTATAGTAATTTGCATTTTTAAATCCAACTTTGTTAATTTACAAGGAAAATGTATCCAATTATGTTTGATCTTGCAACTTTGATAATTTATGAGAAAAATGTATCTCCAGATTGTTTCATCTAGCAACTAATGGCAATATGGACGTTGGTAGTACTAAGTCAGCTGAGAGTTTGAGAACGTAAACTTTACAAGACTGCAAATGATGCATGATCCATCGTTTGTTTATTTACTCTGTAATAGGATGATAATACATGCAGTATACTGTAATTTGATACAGTCACAAAACAAGTTTCAGTCAAATTATCATTATTTTAGATATAGCTGTACTATTTGATTTTTGCAAATAAAAATACTTCACAAAAATTTTGGAATTTGGAGCTTTTCAGTTTTCAGAATTATGGATACGGGATTGTTAACCTGTACTGTGCAGCCCCACCCCTCTTTCTCTCTCTGGTGCAGTATTTTTTATTGACATTTATTTATTGCAGTACAGTATCATCAATATATTTAAATTAATACAATATTATACATAATACATTAATGTAGAATGACATATATATTTTTAAGTTGTGTATATGTATATTTACTGTATACATTATGTTTAAAGTTTGCACTTATTGTATGCACTCTGGGTTATACTTAATAAGAGAGAGAGAGAGAGAGCATATGCACAGATAGTCCATTGCTGTGTGTAATTTTAGTGCATTTATGTCTGCTGTCCATAACGTGTCAATGTGCGTCTTTCATCTGTTGTATCAGTGCTTTAGAATGTATGGATTTAAGCTTTCTTCACACTATTATCAGAGTTAGGCGAGCACAGGATATTGATGTTTTAAGGTGTTAGGAATTATTTGATAATAAAACTGTTAAAAAATGTACCATTTATTGATAATGAAAGATGAATTGGGAGTTTGGGGTATATGTTTGGCATTGTGGAAATATATCGCTCATACAACTAATAAATTCAGATAACTAGCAACCCTTTGGTCCCAAGGGTGCTGGTATTTTACTGTAATAATAATATTTAAATGAATATTGGTAATATTACAGCATTATGGAGTTTGGCTAGGCACAAGCGCTGGTTAACTACAGTATCTGGGTGAACCAGATATCTCGGCTTTCCAGGCCCAGGGTATAAATTTTCAGCCATTTTTAAAAGGAGTTTTATGCCATCAGATATGGTAGTTTGGTGATTATTCTTTCTGAATAACCCTACCTGCATGGGAGATGGAGTTAAGCCATCCCAACATTCTCAAAGCGTCATACATCACTAAAATTTGTATGGTTAATTTTCTTAATTTTGAAGAATGACTTCATTAGAACTTTAGGGAATGGAATTTTTATGCAGTCATATAGCATCATCAGAATCCTAATGGGTTACCTGAGTTTCCTAGATTTAATAAGTAATTGAGCAAGGTACAGTATTCAGAGAAAACAGTAGTAAGACACTCATGGCATTTCTCCTAAGTCCTAAGAAGTCTTAATAAAATTTATGAGCTTCAAGAAGCTTCTATTCTTACTGTTAGCTTAAGACAGAATTTCTCTTGGTTTTCGTATCTTCATGACGAGTTGTTAGGCCTTGTGGTAAAAGTTGTGGGACAGGGTTCCAGGCAGCTAAACTTACCTCCATATTCATCTCTTTCTTCCATTATGGCATCCTAATGATGTAAATTTCAGGTATTATCTGCTTCCATGTCATTTGTGGATATTTCAAGAGGTGGTGGTCATAATCCAAACCCTCAAACAGCCTACAACCTTATACTAAAATGGTTTGTCACATCCTTTATCTCCTGCTCCAGCTAGGTTTTATTTTAATTATCAGTCTGAGGACTTGGCAACTTGATTCCTCCCAACCAACACAAGATTCAGTACTATAAAGTAGGGTTTATTGTTAAGAAACAAATGTATGAAATAAAATTATTTCTAATACTAATTTTAGGAAATATGGTAGGGAATTTTGTTACAAACAAATTGGGTTAATGGGTTTGTATTGAAAATTTATTTTATGAACATTATATTTGTGGTTGGCCATCATTATTTATGAGGTTATCCTAATCATGACCCACATGGAAACCTTTTTGGCAGTACCTGAAATGTAAATGAAAACGGACATCTGATTAGATCATCTGCAAGGATGGCATATACTGTATATACAAAAAATTTCAAGAATAATATTCTCTCAAATTTCTTCAGACAAATGGGGCACTGTCCTTGAAAGCTAGGAGCTGTATTCCTAAAACAACATTATTATTAATCAGTAGATGAAACCTATTCAAATGGAACAAGCCTACAGGGGCCATTGACTTGAAATTCAAGCTTCCAAAGAATATGGTGTTCATTAGGAAGAAGAAACAGGAAGTAAAGGGAAATACAGAAAGAAGAGATCTCACTTATTAAAAAAAATTAATTAATAAATAGATAAAAATGTATTAAAAAATTAATTAATTGATAAATAGATAAAAATGTATTAAAATGCAAGGAGAATAGTGTTAAGTTAGTAATGCATTGCATCTTCGCTTGAATTCCTGAAGTTCCAATCGCACAACATCCTCTGGGAGGCTGTTCTACAGTCCTGTGGCGGTGAGGAATAAAGAACCTCTGGAACTTAGAAGTTTGACAGCGAGGCACATTTACTGCATATTGGTGCTGCTGTTCAGCAAATCTGGTTGCTCTCAGCAGATAAAGGGGATCAGGGATCAGTTGTGAATGTGAAAGCTCTCTGTTAAAATACAACTTCTGAAACTTTCATTAGAAGTGTCTCAAGTTAGATGTAAGTTAAAAGTTACACCTAGAATAGTTAAAGCTTCAGACTCATTCAGCAAAGTTCCATCCACCGAAGCGGAGGATGGGGTGGGAAAACTGTACAAGATCTGCTAATCAATAGTGTTTTCATTTTACTAGAGTTCAGCTTTATACCCCACCGACTACAACATTCCCTTATCCGGTCCATGTCCCGATTAAGGCTGAGGGCAGCTTCATTTCTCATAAGTGGAGACTTTACTACACCCACAAGTGTTGCATCATTAGTATACTGAACAATCTTGAACAGTCTTGTTTTCCAGGCCAACAACCATATTACTTGTATATACTAAAAATAACAGTGGACCAAGAACACTGCCCTGTAGAACTCAAGACACAATAGGTCTTGGTTCACTAAAGATCCCATCCACAGCAGCTCGCTGCTGCCTACCTGAAAGGAAATCTTGAAGTAACACATATCCACCCACTCCAAGATTCGGAAGTTTGTAAATAAGTGCCTTGTGATTACTAAACTGAAAGCAGCACTAAAATCTATTTGAATTATTTTGCACTCAAAACCCTTATCAAGGTTCCCTTGCAAATGGCATGTCATGTCTGAAAGAGCATTGCAGGTACCTAACTGCTTCCTGTATGCATATTGATTGTCAGCTAACAATCATTTGGTTTCCATACACTTATATAGTGGCATAAAAATAAGTGTTTCAGCAACTCTGGAGAGCACAGGGAGAAAAGAGATCAGCCTGTAGTTACTGCAGTCTGCAGATATGCCACTCTTTGGAACAGGCACTGTATTACTAAGCTTGTGCTCATCCCTAAAGATATTACTATGTTGACATGAAAATCTATAGGATCTACTAATCTTGGGAGACAATACCCTAGAAACTTTTTTAAAAAACAAAGGGATCTTCTCCACCCCAGCTATCAAGATTATCCAGAATTTTCTCAACAACCCCAGGGCAAAATGCAAATTTTGTAAGAATAGGCTCAGGATGACAAGTACGTATCAGGGAGAGGGACATTTGTCCTAAATTTGATAACCTTTCTAGGGACATACCTTATTAAAATAGCCATCAGCATTTCATTTAACTTCTTGGGATCAGGATCTAATATAGGATCTGAAATATTAAGTGCCTGACAAGCTTCAGTAATGCAATCCCAAGTGGCTCTGGATTTCAATCAGACCGTTTTTCCAGTAGTGGCATTAGGAATATACTGATTTAACAAGACAGCTATGTCCATCTCAATGGTGCAATGATCAGAAGTGCCTATATATTCACAGACTTTGGACTTGGCAATAGCTGCAACATCTGTGAATGTGAGGTCTAATCTGTTACCAGGAATGTGTGTGGTTTTCTCAAAGATGTTAGTGCTTATTGTAATTTAGATGAACACTTCAAAAGAATTAGAACACAAAAAATAAATCATACACTTAATTTTGAAACTGATGAGGACCTTGATTATAACCAAGAATTTAATATGAACGAACTTAATTTTGCCCTAAAATCATGTCGATCATCAGCTCAGGGCATGATATGATTTCTTTTGAAATGATCCAGAATTTAGCCACACTAGCTAAAGAATTCTTATTAAAATTATATAATAGCATATGGCTAACGCATGTCTTCCCAACTAAATGGAGACATGCAATAATCATACCATCAGTAAACCAGGAAAAGACCCTAGCAACCCCACTAATTATAGGCCAATATCTCTAACAAGTTGCTTGTGCAAACTGTTGGAGAAAATGGTTAGTTTGAGATTAACAAGTGTCATAACAAAACACTCAATTTTATCACCTACCCAATCGGGATCAATAGCTGGTAGATCTACACTAGACCCGTTAACTCAAATAGAAGATCATATTAAAAAAAGGATTTGAAAAGAAAAAGCTGACAGTGGCTATTTTCTTTGATATAGAAAAAGCATATGATACCACATGGAGATACAATATTATGTAGAAACTCCACAGGTCAATATTCGAGGTCACCTTCAATATTTATCAATAATTTTCTAACAAATCGTACATTTCAAGTACGCATAGAAAATACATATTCAAATTGCTACCATTAAGAGGAGGGTATCCCCCAAGGCAGTGTTTTGAGCTGCATCTTATTTGCCCTGGCAATAGATGACATTACTATGAACCTGCCTGAGGGTGTACAAAATAGTTTGTATGTGGATGATTTTGTAATTTATTATTCAAGTTATTCTTTGAGACATGCTCAAAGAATACTTAATATAGCAACAAAAATATAACCACTTGGACCAATTCCGTAGGCTTCAAGTTGTCATTAAATAAAACAAATGGCATTGTCTTCTACAAAGACAAAAGATGGGTTTGAAACAACAAACCATTAAGTTATATCTCTATAATGAAGAGATAAACATGTGCAATAGTGTTAAATATTTGGGTATAATTTTTGACCAACATTTAAATTGGAAAGATCATGTCAAATATATCAAAGCCAAAGGATCTAAAGCCCTTACTTTATTAAAGAAAATCTCATACACCAAATGGGGTGCAGGACGAGACACAATGTTAATGTTATACAATGCAATAGTACTATCAATTATAAATTATAGCTGTCCAATTTATTCAACTGCCTCAGAAACAACTTTAAAATCTCTAGATGCTTTACATCACGAGGAGTACGTATATGTACAGGAGCCTTCCGCTCATCTCCAACTGTCTCTATCTAGCAGAGGCAGGCCAGCTGCCTACCTCTAAAATATTACAGAGATCTAATTACTTTAAGAAGAGGCTTATCCCTTCAAGCAGGCACATCTCCTGCATCAAATAAATTTCTCAATCAAAATACAAATAATAACCCAAATCAAAACTCATTTACTAAAAAAACTAATCATTTATTGAATTTACATAACATGATACCCAAATTCACCCAAGAAATAAATCCGGTCACACCATGGACACTAAAAAGGGCAAAACTATGCACATATTTATCATATCTTTCAAAAGAAATATATGTCCAACGCAGAAATGTACCATCAACATGCCATGGAACACATAAGACGGAAGGGTAATCCCTTCATAATCTACACAGATGGATCCAAAAATGAAGGTGGAGTGGGCTCATCAGCCTATTCAAGTGATAAAACTATCCAAATGGGCCTTCCTCTAATATCATCAGTATTTACAGCAGAATTAACAGCCATACAATTGGCTCTCAAGATTATAACAAAAAAGGAATTCCTTCAGCACTCATATTGAGCGACTCAAGAAGCGCAATTGAAGCAATAGGATCATTTAAATCAAATAATCACCTTGTCCAAAATATACAACGGGAAATACATCAGTTAATTACAAACGGCCTTCAAATTCAAATTTGTTGGATCCCAGCCCATGTAGGCATTGAGGGTAATGAGAAAGCAGATAAAGCTGCAAAATTGGCTTGTACAATCCCCCAACTACTATGAAAGCACCCATATCAGACTGGCTAGCATCAGTTAAACCCTTAATTTATAGGGATTGGCAGAATGATTGGACAAATATACCCCCACAAAACAAACTAAAACAAATTAAGAACGAAGTTAAAAATGGCATTCTTCTACCCAAAAGCAAAGAATCAATGAGGTTATTTTAACAAGACTCAGAATAGGACATTCCAGACTCACACATGGTCATCTGATGTCAACTCCACACACAAACCCAATAACTTGTGAAAGATGTAACATCCCAGTAACAATCAAACACATCTTGATTGACTGTCCCAGATGGCATCATGAAAGAAAGACTACAAAATAAATCAATAAAGGATATTCTAGCAGAAGGTAATAACTTTTCAATTAATAATATCATTCTCTTCCTAAACAAAATTAAATTGATAAGTAAAATATAATCTCCCCTTTTTTTTTTTTTTTCTCGATTGTTTTTCTAACTCCCCCTTTTTATTATTTATTTATTTAGTTAACTACTTAATTTTTTTTTTATGTACTCTTTCCCCCATTCTTTTCCCAGCCCGAGAAGAACCCTAAAAGAGTTCAGAGGTCTGGTTAAACAAATCATTTATAACTAACTAATCTCAATCAGCTGGACAAAATTGGAAGGACACACAGAACTCAAGAGCAAACCAGCCATGTCGAGATGTGGAGTTTGAATTTAGCCACTCACCGTGCTTTGCATTATGGTCTCCGCACATAACGAATGAAGCTTTTGAATCGAAAAGACAGTCATATATACAGTAGAATTGTTGATATTTGGATTGTGGTAAACAGCAAATACATAAACATTGTGGACCTTACTGGAAATTTTAAGACAAAGAACTTCATGACAACTGCACTCCAAATTTTTCTGATGATAAATAGGTCATCTAGACTTCGTGTATACAGTCATACTTTGTGCATGTGGGATATTATGATGATAAATAAAGTCAGGGCCATCAGACCCCAGGATTAAAAGCTGAACCTTTGACTTGTTGTTACTTAACAAGAGTCCCAGATAAAAACATCAAATTGTAATTATGGGGACAACTCCAGAGATCAAAAGAGTGACCTTAAGCCCCAAATACTTATGTATTTTCTTACTGGAATGAGTAATAGGCCCAGGGTTCAGCTTAATGTCTCCCAAAAGAATTAAAGTTAACACATAAATCAGTATCAAAACTAATAAATAGACTCATAACAACAGTAACATTGTAAAAATCAACAGAACAATAAACAAGACCATCAGCAACAACAATTACATTATTTACAAAAATTCTGTTGCTAACATAAATAAACGTCACCATACGTCATTGAAAAAAGCGCCAGGAGCAACTGGTTGACAAGGTGGGGCCGGCACACCCCGTAAGGCAAAAGAAATCTGCCAGGTTTGCCGCAACAACTGGGGGAGTATATTGTAATAAAACAATCTTTACAGAAATTTATTTTAATGCCATAAAATACTGCTGGAGACAAAAAAAAATACTCTCCACTTGTGTAGATTTTTCTTTGAAGTATGTTATACCAATACTGTACGGAACTCTTAGCTTTCAAGGACTAGTGCCTCATTTGTCAGAAGAAATGTGAGTGAAGATTACTCTTGAAACTTTTTGTATATGTAGATTCTAGATTCTGTCCAGATTATCCAGGTCAAGATTAACAGTGTTATGGTGTATTTCTTGTACATTACCTTTAGTCACCAACTGTTACTATATATGTAATTGGATAAATCAGTAGAATCACTTTTGTTTATATGCTGGTAATTTCTTTTCTTTTCACAGGTGTGAAGTTTGTGCACATGTAGTAAAGAATATGTCATCCATACGGTTGCATTTGCGTCGCCGTCATCCAGAAGCTAGCGAGTTTACTTTCACCAAATTAACCTTTGATTCACCAATGCGTTTTCCCATCAAGCAACCATATAAGTGTAACTATTGTGGTGATGTAGGGGAAACTCTTCAGGAAATGCAAACTCACCATGCTTTCCTACATTCCCACCTTGAAATTAGTGTCAAGAATCTTCGGGATGAAGCACTTTCTTCAGTGCACACACCTTCCACAAGTTCATGTTCGGAGGAAGTACCAGTGGTTGGTAATGTTTCCTTTCCAGTAGCAACAAGTTCAACTTTGCCAACTCTTTCTCCAAGTTACTCTAAAAAGCCAGTGAGTGACTCTGTACCGAGATTGAAAAACACAGCAAGGAAGTCTTTCCCTGTGTCTGTCAGGCGTACTGTAGCCATGAAGTCTACTGCAAAGCCACAGTCTAGTATACTATCAAGTAGCACTGGTCAGGAGTGTTGTGATAGTTTTGACTCTACAGACTCGTCTCAGCAGTTAATTTATGCATGTGTAGATCTTGGTGCAGGTGTCCCAGTGAAATTAACAGTACAGAAGCTGGGAAAACTGATCAATTTACAACCTAGTGTAGTCCTGGAAAGATTGAATTCATTCAGATCTGCATCAGACTTGTAAGTGTTAATCTGTGGAAAATTGATATCTAGTGCCACCAGTAGTGAACAGAAGCTGCGAGTCTTTTATGATGTTATGGAGCATTGGGAAGAACTTTGAGAGTGTTATAATGAAACTCATTTCCCTGGTCCTTGTTATCTTGAAGGTGCTTTTAATAAGAATTCTTCCACAGAAGACCTGTTTATAGAGGAAATCCCATAATGGGAAAATGTAATATTTTGTAAAAGTTTTCCATCCTTATGGTCATTTTCCTTTCGTTAGTTTTTAAAGAACCTGATAATTTTTTTTTTTTTACTAGTCAGGAATGGTACATTTACGATTTGACATAAAAACAAGTTGTGTTGTTTCCTTTGCTACCAAACTCAGGTTTATTGCAGCTCTAGTGGGGATATGTTATAAACCCTCTTTGTTGGTTTTTTTTTTTCAACCAAAAATGTTAAATGTATTCTCAACTCTAGATTTATATTGTGTTTATAGTTGTATTTTTTCTGTCTACCCGTATGAAACTGGTACAAACAAGATATTTATTATGAGTTGAAGAATCTAGCTAGTTTCTTTTATATGATTACTCTTGTCATTAAGAAATCCTTGTACTTAAACTTGTGGCATTCCTTTACAAGTGCTGTTTTACAGAGTTTAAGTTTTCAACAGTAGTGTGGTGGTTTTGACTGAACAAAATTTTAAAAAGATCAACCTTTTTGCAAGAACTGATTTAGAAATGTGCTCCAAATAAAAACAGTGCCAAACGATGGATCTGAATATAATACAGTGGATGAAAACCTTTGAAACTTGTTTTCACAATAGTAACTAAAATTTGTGGCTCACACTGTCATTGAATTTTAAATGCCTTTAGTAAATTATTTATAGTTACAGTATTGAATAATTTTGTTATACTTTTGTTCCTTCCATTCCAATGTGATATACTGTAGGGTATTAAAAAGAATGCTTTGGATGATGAAGTTATAGATATAGTTTTATTGAATGTTTTCTTTGACAAAGCTCTTTAATCTTTTATTTATTGTGTAGCCTGAAAGTAATAGCAATAACAATTGGGTAAATGATAATGTAATGGTGTGTATGGTTTTGTTTCAGCATGAAAATTGATTTGAAGAAATTACACATTGCTGTTGAACTATGTGAATCAAGAGCTTATTACTGCATGTATATACAAATTTTTTCATACGTAAATCATTCCCAGATGTACCTTGATTCATACTCATGGCAAGTAGGTTGCCATTATTTGTAAAGTTTACCATTAATGAAACTTTGGATTTTTGTACATAAAATCAGAAAATATTTTAGTTGAATAACTGTTTTTTTAACATAAAACAAATTATAAGAATAATTTGATATGGAAATTTGCAAATTATGCATCTTGTGCTTAACATTATGGAGCAAGTTTGAAATAATTCTATCCATGCAGCAAGTTTTGATATAATTAGATCTTCAGTTCCCTAGCAATGACACCAAATAACACAGAATCAGGGAAAACTGTTCTTGGACTTAAACCAACTTTTAAATAATGTCATAATGCATGAAGTATAGCAGGCTGCCAAGAGGCAGCAAAACATCTTTTGCCAGCCCTGTGAGAGAGAGCTAAATAAATGAACTCAGTGGTCTGGTTAAACTACTTTATAATATTATTGGCACTGACAAAATTGGAACAGATAGCAAGCAAATGGCCTATTACAGTAAGAAACAATTTATACATAAAGCTTACTGATATATAGATGTGCAGTAGGTCAGTCATTAAAGTTAGTGAAATAATACAATAGCAGAAATTTGTAATTTATACAGACTTAAGTTCTATAAAAATCCTTCAGAATTACAGCCCCAAAATACCCTTGCACAACAACAAAAAATTTCACTTGACAAATTATACATAGATAGTAAGGGTAGAAATATGTTGGATTCCTACCAACGTAGGGATCAACCCTTAAATGCTGAGCCTCTATTTACAAAAGCGTCTCCTGTATGCCAGCGCGGTTTGAGAGTTAGCACCGAAACAAAGTTTTTTTTTCAAAAAATCACAGCACGCTTAGTTTTTAAGATTAAGAGTTCATTTTTGGCTCCTTTTTTTGCCATTGCCTGAAGTTTAGTATGCAACCATCAGAAATAAAAAAAAAAATATATCATATATAAATATTGGAATATATGACCGCCAAAAAAAATTTCATATACAGTAATTGTATACAAATCGCCCTGTGAGCAAAACGGTTAAAGCTAATGAGTTATTTTTTTTTCGTTGTATTGTACACTAAATTGCGAAAATTTTGGTACATAACAAATTGTAAAACGATCAAAGCAACACAGAGAAAATATTATCACAAAATGATGCATGAATTTGTAACGCGTGCGCGGACGTAAAAAACGTTTTTTTCAAAAATTCACCGTAAATCTAAATATTGTGCTAGAGACTTCCAACTTGTTGCAAAATGAAGGTAATAATATTACTAGAATTTAAGAGTTTTAGCTTACAATTGCGTTTTTCAACCATTTTGGTCGAGTCAAAGTTGACTGAAGGTTGAAATTTTGGCACTTATCGTGATTTATATGAAAATATTTCAAAACTGATAAAAGCTACAACCATGAGTTATTTTTTGTTATATTCTACATGAAATTGCACACATTTTCATATATAAAACTTTATGTAACGGCTAATATAAAACGGTGCAAACATTATGACAAAGTGACTAAAGAATTTCTGAGATTTTCGGCTGAGTTAGCGCGCACGGACGTAAGGAAAAAGTTTGTTTCAAAAATTCACCATAAATCGAAATAGTGTGCTAGAGACTTCCAATTTGTTGCAAAATGAAGGTAAATGATTGAATATTCTAGTGATTGAATATTACTAGAATGTAAGAGTTTTAGCTTACAATTGCGTTTTTCGACCATTTCGGTAGAGTCAAAGTTGACCGAAGGTTGAAATTTTGGCACTTATAAATCGATATGAAAATATTTCAAAACTGATAAAAGTTACAACCATGAGTTATTTTTTGTTGTATTCTACATGAAATTGTGCACATTTTCATATATAAAACTTTATGTAAAAGCTAATATAAAACGGTGCTAACATTACGACAAAGTGACTAAAGAATTTCTGAGATTTTCGGCAGAGTTAGCGCGCGCGGACGTAAGGAAAAAGTTTGTTTCAAAAATTCACCATAAATCGAAATATTGTGCTAGAGACTTCCAATTTGTTGCAAAATGAAGGTAAATGATTGAATATTACTAGAATATAAGAGTTTTAGCTTACAATTGCGTTTTTCGACCATTTCGGTAGAGTCAAATTTGACCGAAGGTTGAAATTTTGGCACTTATGATTTATATGAAAATATTTCAAAACTTATAAAAGCTACAACCATGAGTTATTTTTTGTTGTATTCTACATGAAATTGTGCACATTTTTGTATATAAAACTTTATGTAACAGCTAATATAAAACGGTACAAAAATTACGACAAAGTGACTAAAGAATTTCTGAGCTGCGTCGCTGATGCTTTCTAGTGGGAGAAGAAAGAAATTCGCGCATGCACAGCTGGATCACGCTTGTAAACAAATCAACAGTGTGATCCGTGTTCTCCCAGCACCCCTCAAGGCGCGTGATTTAAAATTTTTCGCAAACTAGGCTTATAAGTATTTTTCTGCGAATATTTAAAAAAACTTTTTGTAGTCGACGTATTTTACGTCCACTCGGCACCCGACAGACAATTTTCGTCGACATAAAATACGTCCAGTCGGTGTTAAAGGGTTAAAGGAAATGAAGCCAATAAAATTACCATGGCTGCAACTACTATGACAAGATCAAACATTGATATTGCTGTTATTGGTAATTCTACAATCCATTATAATCAGTAAATGGTAAAATGTATGAAACAATGTACATTATAGCAACAAATTCAAATCAAGCCCAATGTTGGTATACTGAAATTATAGTTCTAAAAGAATAGTCACAAACAAGTAATTCTGGCAAGTCTTAGAACTGGTCATTCTCATCTGACCCATGGATATTTGATGCACAGCCCCTGTAATCCAATCCTTATATGTACAGACTGTAAGATAACATTAACAGTTCAACATTTTTTTGTGAATACCCAAATTATAGTCAACAACAATGTCAAGCTTTGGAAACCAATTCAGTTTTAAGAAAACTTGTTAAAACCTCCATTTTCAATTAATCCAATTATAAAATTTTGAGGGAGCTGTAATTTAATTAATAATAATAATAACAATAATAATAATATCCTTTATTTCAGCTCAGAGCCATATACATGGATATACTGATACAATACACACAATCTAGATAAATAACATGATAAAAATAATAATCGGTAGTATCCACACAGTTGCTGAGGAAGTTAAAAAAAAAATAAAATAAAATTCATAATAATGGTAATGACAGTAATTATGTGGAGAATAATAGTAAAAAAATATTAAAAGTGATAACAATTAAAAATACAGATTGCAGACAACTTCCTGCTAGGGACCTTATGTGGTTACAGAAGTTGGGTCCAGAAGGCTAAATATGAAAATTGAAAATAGCAAAACTCTACAATGGTATTAACCACAGTGATGATAAAATAGGATAATACCAATAATAACAAGAAATAGAAATATAATAATAGTAATGAGAGATTCTGGAGATGACACTTCATAATTGCAAAAATACAGAATACATTATTTAAGGAACAGACAGAATACATTATTTAAGGAACAGACATCTCATTATCCAATCATTCCCACAATTTAGATCATCATCTTGCCTCACGGCTTAGGGTGCTTTGTGTGAGCAAATTGCTGCTGTTTCTCAGTCGGGCGATCAGACTGGACATTGTTTGCCTAACAATGATTTTGAAGTTATCCAGGCAGTTTTCTAAGAACATCTGCATGGCGGAGTAATAGTGAGGAGTGTTTGTGAGGCATCTTAGAATATCACTGTGAACAACAGTGATACGTCTCATGGTCTCTCGGGTATAGTTTGTCCAAAGGGAACACCCATATATGCTGTAGCAGTACAAGCGGAAGAGCAGCAGTTTTGTGTCTCAGTGACGGAAGGTAAACCTCCTTGTAATCCTGTTGCCAGTTGCACACAGTTTATGATGCCTGTTTTATGCATGCCGTATCTTTTAGGTCGTCCGGGATAAAGTGGCCCAAATACATAAATTCATGCATGAATTCCAGACGATTTCCGAGGAAAATTTGTGGTTCTGCAACAAGCTTAAGCGATCTTAGGAGCAGCAACATCACTATCAAATTCCTCTGCATATTGGCGGCAAGTGTCGATGAGTTGCTGGAGACCTTGCACTAATGGGGAAATCAGAGCCATATCATCGGCATAACAGAGGTTGTTTATTGTTGCGTCATTGACAGTGCATCCGACTGGGAGTAATTGAGTTCAGTTTGACATTCAGGGCAGCTGTGTTTCAAGGCATCTGTGTATGTGTTAAACAGGTGTGGAGAGAGAATGCCCCTTTGCCAGAGCCCGTTTAGGGAGCTGAAGGTGTACAACGATACGTTACCCCATTTGACACAGAATTGCTGTGTGGAGAACCAACAAAAAAATGCCAATCAGATATAGAGGTTTGCCTCGTTTGTGCAGCTTCAGGTAGTTTACTCTGTCAAATGCTTTTCTCACATCTACAAAACGGGAGAGGCTGATGATATGTAACAATTCAGCAATTCTTTCAGGATGTGCATGCAGGTATCAGTTGTGTGGTTTGCTTTATAACCAAACTGGTTGTCAGTAGTGTGTAGAAAGGGGAGAAGTCTCACTAGAAGAACTGACTCAAGTGTCTTCGACACAACTGTAGTAATTACAACTGGGTGATAATTGCCAGGGTCAGATGCATCCTCTGTCTTGTTTTTTTATTAATGGTATTAAGTGAACTAAAAGTAGGGAGTCTGGGAGAAACTGGTGAATTATGCACACATTGAATAGAGCAGCTAGCAAAATGTAAATTATCAGATGGCAGAATTTGAAAGCTTCAGCAGGTACACCTTCGCAGCCGGATGATTTATTATTAGGTAGGTTGTTTATGGCATTGCTGATGTTACCTGGAGTATTACAATCGACGAAAAGAAACCGAATGTTGTCAGTATGGAGGTTATCTACATCCCTTCTGGAGTCTTGATCATTTATGCAATTCAGGGTAGTGCTGAAGTGATTGCCTCATATTCTTGCGATGGTCTCATCACCAACGGCTTCTACTCTCTGTGATAGCTATTTAGTTTTGGGATTGGGGATTGAATGTCTTTCCAAAGACGAGAGTAATTGCCAGATTCTAATTTTCTAGATATTGCATCAGCTCTTAGTTGCTTTTCAATCAGTCTGCAGTGCTTAAGGGCAAGTTTGAACCACACTCTTGCCTGCCTCATTAGCAGTGCAAAGTGTCCCTCCCTTGGGCTACCATTTTGCCTCCACAGTAAAAACATTTCTCGTGAATGTGTATATAGGTCTTTAACTAAGTCATTCCATCCAGGTTTATTATGAGAGTTGCTTTGTCGAGATCTAAAGGTACCCCTGCTGGAGGCAAGCATAGTGAAAATTATATTCGAATAGAAATCTTTCACATCTCTCCTGTGATGGTCATTTCTACATTTTGTGTTAATGCACAGTAAGGCGTCTGCCGGCTGAACTATTGACCGCAGCCTGGTTTTCGTGGTTTCCCTAAAGGTCATTGGTACGGGGATCTGATCATGGCCCATCACAAGATCATAGCGAACGTTGCAGGTCACAACAGAACCATGAAGTTGTGGGGATGTGATGCAGTGGTCCAGCCAGGAGGTTGTAAATGTGTCCATTCTATTTTGTACATTGGTATAGGAGGAGGGAGGGAGGAGCATTGCATCGCTAATTTGGAGAGCGTGATTTTGACAGAAGCAAATAAATTCGTTATAATATTGTTTTGTGGGGTGAGAATTAAGGTCCCCAATCATACAAAAAAGATCAACATTAGAATTGTGAATAATGCTGTGTAACTCACCTAGGATCATGCAGTATTGATCAAAATTATTGTTCTTTTCCCAGGGCATATAAACATGAATTATTAGGATCTTAGAGTCCCCTACTGTCACTTGAAGCTGCAGCAATCTATCACTCCTATAGGTCATCACATCCACCATGTTGTCTAACGATTTGTGCCACAGGAAAGAAAGGCCCCCTTTCAGACGACTGGCTACGATGCGATCTGTAACTTGCATCGATGAGGTCAAGAAAGCTCGGAAGTCTTCATGCACTGAATCCCAGATGGTAAGGTCATGAGGCCAGAGGAGCGTTTCTAAAACTAAATCCTATCATTAATATGACAGATCGTTCAGCCCCGTCTTAAGAGAGCTGAATAAATTAACTCAGTGGTGTAGTTTAACTACTTTGTTATGTAATAATAATAATAATAATAATAATAATTAATAATAATAATAATAATATGGATGTACAGCAAAGACCACCTCAGAAAAATAATAAGTCAAATCCAAACCTGGGCCTGTAATTGCATGGATGCCTACAAAGCATCTCCTGTAGATAACATGTGAACTCTGTCATACTTCCCCTTTCTATCCACAGAGTAGTTAGGTCTGCACCATAAATCTAAGTTATCAAGGGAAAACCAAACTACAAATAGATGAACCACTGAAGTGACCATTCTATGTAAAGTTAGGCTTGAAACAGATACAACAGTATAAGGGCAAGAAGGATCACGGCAGCAGACTGTCCTCTTAGGCTCAACCAAGACATTACCCTGGTGCACTCTTACACAAAAAAATGTGATGGGAAAAACCTTTTGGAAACCCCACATAAATCTAAATCTCGTATATACACATGGATGAAAGTCAACTAATGGAGTAGGAATGGCAGACTAGCTAACTATATTATAATAAAGAAAATCTACTAGTCATTATTGTTCAGTGTTCTAGTTTAAGATGGCCTTATCTAAATTCTATATTCTGTTCTGTTCTTATGACAGCACAGGGTCTTGCTCTTGGACAGCCAGAAACTTTTGGTGTCCACAGCTGAGTTACATGCAATGTTTATGAGAGTGAAATATATATTTTAACATAAAGAAAAATTGGAGAAAATAGTGTACTTGCATCTTTCAAACAATTAATACCAACTCGGCATGTGGTACAATAAATGCTTAGATGGTTAGCCCTTCTGCATGCAAGCAAATTCAAGAAATTAAACTTGTTCCGACAGGAATACAAACCTATGCTTTCACAGATGGAGTACTCATAGCAAAGCACACCGTCGGTGTCTGCTGACTTAAAAATAGAAAATGCCTAACAAGTAGGCTACCTGTGACCTGAGCTGTGGTAGCTTACCCATTTTGTTCTCAGCCATCTCAGTGTGCTGTTGCCTGTTGACCTTCATCTCGCTTAGCTGAGATTTGCTTTTGTGTGTGTCACGTGTTCCTGCCCTTCCTTAGCTTTCGCTGCAGCATCTTTCCCTTCTCATGCTTTTTACACCTCCAGTAGCCCTGTGCCCTAGTGCTGTGTAGTGCAAAATTCTTTTTAAGGTGGAAAGGAAGCTTTTAGTGAATTTTCCTCTGTGTGACCCAGCCAAGTGGGTAACCTCATTTGTCTAACCTAGTGTGTGTGTGATACCCCTTATGCATTGTCCTTCGCTCCTTCCTTGTGTTTTCAATGGCTACAATGGAGGGTATGAAAGATGAATTTTGTCGTTGTGTGGACAAAGACAAACCCTGCTGTAAATTTGTCCCCAATAGCGGTAGCTCTGCACTCTGTATGCATTTCATGTCACCCCCACTGGTCGCCTATGTCGCTTCCTCGTTGATGTCGCTGGCATCCCATCTTATCTCGTTGCTACATCAGAGATGGGAAACAGCATCAAGGAATAGTAGCAGAAGCTTCTCATCCTGTAACAGCAGCAGGACAGGAAAGGAGTGCCTTGAGAAGACGGCGAATCTCGGGTGAGTAGCATTACCCACTCCCCACAACGTCAGAGGCAACTCCATTAGTCATTCTGCCAGCGGAGGTACCCCACCCCAGTCCCGGAGCAGAGCAAGTAGATGTCGGAATGGTTCCAGTGACAAGAAGTACATGGTTTCTCCCAGTTCCGGTCAGCAGTCCTTCAAGCACCATTTGTCAGGACAGAGCAGCAACAGGCGGAAACAGTCCACCCTGCAGTGGGTCCTTCCAGAGGTGCATCTTGCAGAAAGGGCCAAGGATTGGGGTTATAACAGTGTAGGCTTCAGTAGCGCAGCTTTTCATCCAACATCTCAGCTATCTTGCAGAAGGGACGCCAGAGTGGAGACACCACAAGATCCCCACAACAGAGGTGGAGATGATGATCCCTCACAGCTAGAAGTCTCACAGGAGGAGAAAGGATTCATCAATTTTGTACACTGAATCAGAAAACTTCTAGGGCTGACCAAACCACCTATAGCTGAACTAGGAGACCTGACCCTGCTTTCTTACTATGAACAGGAAGCAGAGACCTGCCCCCAGAAATGCACCAGCCAGTGCACCTCCCTTAATCAACAGGGTCATGTGGGAATAGACACCCCTGATGGCAGGACCAGAAAGCTTTCTAGCAGAAGTGAGGTCAGATAAACTTCTCTTCCTCCTCTCCTGAGACAGGCAAATACTACATCCTGCAAGATTCCTTCACCATGCTGAGAGCCTTGGATTCGAATATCTGCAGGTTGGTGGGCAACACCTGACTTGAGAGATTCCAGCAGTAGAGTGTCCATCTCAGCAAAACTGAGATGGCCACGTCTAAGGTGATGCCAGTGGGGGACTTATGATCCATTTCCTGGCTGGACAGATCTCAGGGAGCATGGATTAAGGAGTTGAAGGAAGTCATCCCTCTGGAGAAGTGGTCTGGGGTCAGAAAGTTCCTGGGACCGTTAGGGGAAGTCCTCTCATATACAGTAAGACAAGTTGGTCATCTTTGGGCCAATGTCATCCTGAAAAGAAGAGAGAGCTTCCTTTCAGTGATTCACAAAAGTATTTCCTTAGAGAGTTAGCTGATCCTCTGGAACAGGCCCCCACTTGAGTCTCCTTTCTACTTCCCTCTGGATTTAATATATCAGGCCACTGACATCAAGAGGGAAGACATCCTGTTCACACAGGACTTGTCCCTGAAACTAACAGCCCCGTCTTGAAGAGTGGCAAGCAGACTCCCCTTACAGCACAGGGCCTCCTCTCTAGTAGTCAGCCTTCCCCTCAGCACAGGTTCCTGCATCAGAGTCAGGCTGGACCATAGAGCAAGGCCTTGGACAACAACCAGCCTTTTTTGGGCTCCCAGACCTCTAATGGCCGTCATAAAAACAGGACTGGGAAGAGGGGAGGTTCCAGGCGAGATGTCAGAGTCTACTTCCCTCCCAGCTGCCATGAGTGAAGGAGTGCTTGGCAGCCCAGTGGAGCTCCTGGCAGCAGTATGATGCAGAGGAGTGGACTGTGTGGGTCCTCAGACAGGGATACAGACCACCCTTCGGGATTATGCCTCCCCCTTTGTCCACAACCCCGATTCCCTTCCCTTCTTACAGGAACACCTCATCTAAGAGGAAGGCACTGCAGTAGGAGGTGGAGATCATGAATGACCACTCACCAGGCTTCTACAGCTGCCTTTTCCTGATGGAGAAGGAATCGGGGGCTGGCATATGGTCATAACCTTTTCCACCCTGAACCTCTACTTCCAGCAGATGTTCTTCTCCATGGAGACACCACAGTCCATTCTGGCCTCCATCAGGGTCAAGAATTATATGGTATCCATAGATTTGCAGGATGCCTATCAGTACATCCCTAACCAAAAGACATCTAAGAAGTTCCTAAGGTTCCTCTCCCAGGGAGTGGTCTATCAGTTCAAGGCCCTTTACTTTGGACTGGTAACAGCGCTGCAAGTCTTCACTCGAGTGTTCCAGCTAGTCTCACTGTGGCTGCACACCAAGGGGACAAGATTGGCTAATCCTAGCATCCTCAACCATCAAAGCGGAATGCTACAGGGACCAAGTCCTGTCTCTTTGCAAGGGCCTGGGGGTGGTTGTGAATTTACTCAAGTCAGACCTCTTGCTAAAGTAGACCAATAAGTACCTGGGGATGAGGACTGACACCATAAGGAAAGCGTTTCCATTAAACAAGAGGATTGCCTACCTGTTCAAGGTATCAGGGGTATTCCCCTCCTTGACCCACAAACAGCAAAGTAACAAATTTTTACATTAATTTGTATTTTTCCTAACATACAAACCTGAAGGTCTTTACATAGAATTTAGCTTGCGGATGTGAGCTGGAACGGCTGTTTAACTTTCAGACGAGGTACACCAGGGGTCCGAAGAACCTTGGTTAGTGGTTACAACCATACACTCGGCAACAAGAGCAACAGTACTGCTGGCGAGAGACCAGGGCTGGTACTGAAGGCCTGGGTAGGAGGCCTACCGACGGTCCAAAGAAACAAAACAAAAGAAAGCAAATGGCAGTTGGGCAGAGAAGCACAGAGATGTTTTCACACAAGTGGCCAAAAGCAAAGTGGAGAGCAGACCGGCGAGTGGGCAGGGCTTCCCCCTACCATTAGTAGTTAACAGCCTTGTCTGAAAGTTAATTGATCGTTCCAGCTCACGTCCACTAGCTAAATCCTATGTAAAAACCAAAGGTTTGTATGGTGTAGCAACAAACACTGGCTGGTCATGACTGGGCACCTTGTCTCCCTGAAAAAATTAGTCACTGGGGGCAGCTAAAAATGACCTGGACGAAGACACAAGAACCCCTGTCACAACCAATTGAGACACTGGCCAGGGTTAGAGAGGACCTGTAGTGGAGGAGAGGTCCCACAAATCACCTGCACAGGTTACCACTCAGTCGACCCCCAGCAGAGATGTTGGTATTCTAAGATGCATCTTGAAAAGGTGGGGGTGCACATCTGAACGGAGAGCACATTTTGGGGATATGGGGACCCATAGAAAGGGAGGAGCATATCAACCTACTGAAGATGCAAGAAGTCTGGTTGGCACTCCAACACTTCCAGGAGAAACTAGTGGAGAAGTTAGTGGTTGCCATGGTGACAACACCACAGTGGTCACCTACATAAACAAGCAAGGCGGCACCATCTCCCTGAAGTTGAATGACCTAGTGGTGGAGATTCATGAATGGGCAGTGTCCAAAAGCCTAGACCTATCCACCAGATATATCCCAAAAAAGAAGAGTGTCACTGCCGACCAGCTAAGCAGGGTGGGTTGTATAGTTAGTAAGCACCAAGTGGTCCCTACACCAAGGGATGGTCACTCCCTGTTGGAATTGTGGCAGGAATTGATGAATGACCTGTTCGCCATGGCAAGGAACGCCAAGCTTCCCATGTACTGTTCCCCAGTTCTCAACCAGAGGGCGGCACTGCATGACACCTTCCAATACCCAAGGGACAAAATGGACTTGTATATGCCTTCCCTTCGTTCAGTCAGCTGAGGAAGGTCATCAACAGGTTCTTCGTCTCCCAGGGACTCAGGATAATGTTAGTGGTATCTGTGTGGCCGCAGGTGGGGTGGTACGCACATCTACGCCGTCTCTTAGTAGATGTCTCAAATCAGATCCCCAGAGCCCCCAAACTTTTGGTTCTGAAGCACATCAGGAGGTACTACCAAGAGGTAGGCTCTCCCCAGCTTCATGGTTGGAGACTCTCCAGCAATTCATGTGAAAAAAAAAAAGGCTTTTCAGAAAGGTCGGCTACAGCAATTATCGACACTAGTGGGACTACAATCCACTCAAGACCACTGTCAGGGAGGTAGCTGATTTCCTGGTGTATCTGCAGGAGGAGAAGAACCTTTCCACCACAGCACTGAAAGGCCACAGATTCGCCCTGGCCCACGTCTTCAGGCCTAGGGGTATAGACCTCTTGAGTGCCTGGGAACAGTCTGCCATCATCAAACACTATGAGAAGAGATGTCCCCCAGGGGGCTGAGGTCTCCTGAGTGGGATGTGTCCAAGGCCCTCTCCTTGCTGAGGAAGGCCCCATTCGAACCTCTCAAGAAAGGGTCGGACAGAGATCTGATGTTGAAGACCATCTTCAATCCCCGCAGTGCCAGACCTGAAATTTGAATGTTTCGTCAGTCCCGTTAAAAGATTTCATGGGGGATAAAGACAAGAAGGTTCTACTGTATACCTATTCAGAGCCCTGAGACAATACCTGAAGCAGACAACTCCTTACAGACCATCCTGCAGGAGGCTCTTCATAAGCACCAGGCATGAGACGAGGGAGATCTCCTTCTGGCTGAGAGAAGTCATAGTCAGAGTATATTCCACAGTACAAGACAATGTACTCCTCCCATCAAGAATTGAGGCTCATGACATAAGGGGTATAGGTCCCTCAGTGGCATATCCCATCCAGAAGGTCCTGAAAGTGGGAATGTGGAAGAGACAGTCAACATTGATGTCTCTATCTATGGGAATTGGCTCACAAGTACCTGGACACTTTCACCCTGGGCCCTGTGGTAGCAGCCCAGCAGGTGTTATAATGGCAGTGAACCCTCGAGGGGAGGTTCCGCCAACAGGATCATCCATCATCATCCCCCTAACAGGTGTGGTGAATACAGGTGGAGCTGACCCAATTTGTTTTTTCTTTGGTGGTGACCTGAGCACTAAAGGTAACTTCGGAAGTATTGGTAGAGCAGCAGTGGCAATCCTGGACACACCCACCTGCCACTCTGGATAATTCAGTCCTCTCACCTACTGGTGAGTCTACATCTCTGAAAGTGTATGTTCGTATTTCCATCAGAAGAAATACCAAATTCAGTGTAATTTGTATTTTTCCTAGGATATAAACCAATGCTTTTATAGATTAGTTTTTACCCTCCTCTACTGCCCATGTTGCCGATCTCTCCCAGTCATGTAGTTGAGTGGTACCGCAAATATGGTACCGCAAACAAGCTGATTCACAAAATGAGCGAGCTACCCCAGCTCAGGTCACAGGTAAGCCTACTTGTTAGGCATTTGTTTTTATTTTTAAGTCACCAGACAGCCACAGCATAGGTTTGTATCCTAGGAAAAATGACATTTTTATAAAATTATACCTTAGTTTAACCAGACCACTGAGCTGATTAACAGCTCTCCTAGGGCTGGCCCGAGGGATTAGATTTATTTTACATGGCTAAGAACCAATTGGTCATCTAGCAACGGGACCTACAGCTTATTGTGGAATCCAAACCACATTACAAAGAGAAATGAATTTCTATCACCAGAAATAAATTTCTCTAATTCTTCATTGGCCGGTCAGGGAATCGAACGCGGGCCCAGCAGAGTGATAGCCGAGAACGATGCCAACCCGTCCAGTGAGGAACTGACATTTTTATAGTAAAATAAAGTTTTATATATACTTACCCAGTAATTACTTAGCTAAGAGTTTCTAACTTAATGGCAGCTTCAATTTTGAAATTCGCGGTAGCAATAGTTTTTTGTTTATGTAGGTGACTAACCCCGTCCACTTTCGGGGTGAAAGGCAGAAACAACTAAGCCAAGAGCTTCACTTTTGTTTATGCTCTAATATGTGAGGGGAGGAGGGCGGGCTCCATTCGTAATTACTGGGTAAGTATATATAAATCTTTATTTTATTATAAAAATGTCACTTTTATAGAAGTAACTTACCCAGTAATTACTTAGCTGAATCCACACTGAAGGAGGTGGGATTCATGGACATCTTGAACTTTAACAGTAAAAATGATAATGAAATGAGAACAGAATAAATAGGCTTAGCATTGAAAAAATGTTTGTTGTTTCTTACCTGGTGAGAGAGCTGCGCAGGTAGATACTGCTTCTGGTTGGTGCTCATCTCAACCGAGTAGTGGCATGGCGGTATAGCCAAGGTTGCCTCTACTGAAGTGAGCAACTTCGTAGTGGAGGAGTACGCCGATCGCTAACGAAGTATGAAGTAACCTTTGCAACGAAGGAATCTCCGATCATTAACAAAGTCAACAATAAAATGCCCCTGGCCAGGGTGCAGAAAAAAAAAAAAAAAAAAAAAAAAAAACAAGAGAAATAGTCACCTACACCACACATAAAAAGCACATATATAAATAAATAAATCACCACCCTACAAAGAAAAAACTGGTGGGCACTCTAGGTACCTTGTACCCTCCAGGCTCCCCATGAACTCAACACCTTGACAAGGCGAAGAAAAAAGTAGGAAGTGTTGCTTCCTACGTTCCCTTCCCGAACACTATACCAGCCACAGACAACGGTCCATGTGTACTGCAATCTTCGCACATTGTCTCCACATCTCGCAAATAATGCATAGCAAAAACAGCTCTACATTTCCAGAATGTAGTCTGTAAGATCGAAGTGAGAGAGGTTATGCTTAAAAACAACTGATGTAGCCACTGCTCTCACGTCATGCGCTCTAACCTTTAGTCCAGGCAGAAAGTTCTCTTTGATTTGAGTGTAGGCTTCGAGGATCAGGTTTCTAACGAAAAAAGATAAAGCGTTTTTTGACATAGGTCTGGCTGGGTTCTTAACTGAACACCAAATATTCCTTGCTAGGCCTCCACTCTTCTCTGTCCTCTTGATGCAATGTCTAAGCACTCTTACTGGGCACAGACTTCTCTCCTCTTCCTCTGGACCTAGGATGTTCAATACACTTTTAATAGCTAAGGAACGAGGCCATGGCTGTGAAGGATTCTCGTTTTTTGCCAAGAAGCCAAGGGTAAGGGAACAGACTGCGTAACCTCAAGAAAAACCTATCCTTTTGACTATTACATGCAGTTCACTCACTCTTCTCGCTGTGGCTAGCGTAATCAGGAAAATAGTCTTCTTAGTCAGATCCTTCAACGATGATGAACTCATGGGTTTGAATCTTGGATCAGACAGCCACTTGAGAACTACATCTAATGACCAAGGGCATACCTCCTCCTTGTCAACGTTGGACGTGTCGAAAGACTTAATAAGATCTGAGATATCCTGGTTGGAAGAAATGTCTAAACCTCTGTGTCTACAGATTAAGCTATGCATAGCTCTATATCCTTTTATCGTAGATGGAGAAAGGCCCCTGGTGGATCTTAAGTACAGAAGAAAGTCTGCCAATTGAGTTATGGTTTTAGAAGAAGAGATGTTATTCTTCTTACACCATGAGTTATGGTTTTAGAAGAAGGGATGTTATTCTTCTTACACCAAAGTCTAAATACTGCCCACTTTGCCTGGTAGACTTTGTTAGTAGAATGTTGTCTACATTTAGAAATAACTTCTGCCGCAGCTCTTGAAAAGCCTTTTGCTCGTAAGAGTTTGCGGACAGTTGAAACCCTGTCAGGGCCAGACTGGATGTGTCCTGATAAAATTTCCTGTATTGGGGGTGTCTGATTAGACTTGGGGTTGTTGGAGAAAGGCATGGGAAGTCTATTGGTCATCCTGGTGCTTATATGTGATTGGAGCTTCTTCAGAACCTCCCTCACCATCCTGAACGGAAGGAAGGCGTACACATCCAGTCCTGAACAATTTTGCATCATCGCATCTGTCGCCCAGGCTTGTGGGTCCAGAAATGGTGAGCAGAACAGGGGAAGACGGTGGTTTTCAGTGTCATGAACAAATCCACCATCGGTTCTCCCCACAACTTCCACAAGAGCATACTTGACGGTCCAGGGTCCATTCTGTTGGGAGAATTTGTTTGCGACAACTGAGTTCGTCTGCCAATATGTTGCACTTCCCCTGAATGAACTGCGTTAACAGCTGGGTTCGGTTCTGCTCTGCCCAAAGAAGGAGACTCCTGGCAGTCTCACTAAGGGAGAATGAGTGAGTCCCCCCTTCAAGTCTTACATAAGCTAAGGTTGTTGTGTTGTCCTCATGCACCATAATTACTTGGTCACATACTTCCCTTGTGAAATGTTGCAGTCCCAAATGGATGGCTTTCAGTTCTTTGATGTTTATATGCAGAGCTTTCTCTTATTGGGACCAAACTCCTGAAACTTCTTTTTCCTCCAGGAGAGCTCCCCAACCTATGTCTGATGCGTCGGAGAAGTAGTCTAGGTCGGGGTTCACTACCGAAAGAGACTTTCCCTCTGAAAATCACTTTCCCTCCGAAAGTCTGCTTGCATTGTTCCACCAGTGCAGGTCCTCCTTTATCTCTTGCATTATTGGGAAAATGCATAAGTCCTTATTTATCTCACGATCCCAACAGACTCTTAAAAAGAATTGCAGAGGCCTTATATGCAGTCTTCCCAACCTCACAAACTGTTCTATTAACGACAGAGTGCCCAGGAGACTCATCCATTGAGTGGCTGAACACTTCTGTAGGGAAAGGAAAAGGCTGACTTTCTTGAGGCAGGCTCGGTCGAGGTTCAGATTGAGGGGTGGCATGAGGCAGGTATAAAATGTAATGTAAAGGACCTCAGGTTTGTATAGTTATGAAAAATACAATTTACTTTAAAAAACTGTGATTCGTTCCGACACGATGCACATTAGGAAGACTCACTGGTTGGAGGGAGGAATCTGAGTGAGTCTCTTGAACTGACTGGAGTTCTGCACACCTGGGCTGCTACTCCTGGTCGAAAGAGTAATGAGGAGTACCGTGTCTCTGACATACTGATCGGGGTTTAGGAACTGGAAGATCAAATGTCAGATACTGGACCTTTTCACAAGTGATGAAACGTAACGCATACGAAATAGGCTGGGAAGAATCTAGAGTCGGAAGCAGTAAGGAAAACCTGAGATAAGGTTTACCTTATTGCCAGTCTCTCCTTCCTCCCTTGCCAGAGGAAGGAGCAGAATTGCTTCTATGATTCTAGAAGAAAAATAGAACGGGTGCTCGATGTGTAGTCTTACCGCATCAGACACCAGATCGAGCAAGTATTGGTTCGAATCCTATTCTCATCCCGAAGGAGGAGAAGTAGGAGGACAGGGAAGGAGGAGGAAAAGAGGCCAGTCACTCTTGGTATCCTTCTCACTCCCAGAACCAATACCTTAGGCGAGATGCTACTAGTCCTCTTGAAGGAGCTGGGTAAGAAAACACAACTTGTTGAGCAGCCACCACAGGGCCAAGTAAAAGAGGTTTCAAGGGCCTGTGGGCAAGGCAACAGGAAGACAAGAGTGTGGTCTATGAGACCACGTCTTGCTTTCAGACCGAAGGAACTTCCAGAATGCGAGGGATGGACCAAGCCATTGACTTCATGAGCTCTCGGGTGGAAAGTACCAGTGTTGTCATCGCCAGCTGCCAAGTACCTCCTCTGATCGCTTCACGAGGCCAGGAAAAAGATGTGTCCTTAGACATTTCTTCCTTGAGAGAGATGGTACTAGCGAAAACGTCGACGACATCCAGGTTAGGAATGTCGAGCCTTTTGGAAAGTACCACAGCTTCCTAATAGGACAAAGTAACAACTGATCTGGATCATCAATACAAAGTCCAAGGAGGAGGGGAACAAGAAGGACTCGAACCTGACAATAGATGCCAATGGATTTGGAGTCCACTTACGACATCCCAGAAGGAGTCGAGGTATTCATCCCCTTCACCTGTTCTTCCATCTTCTGCACCAAGGCCGGGGCGAGATGAGAGATGGTCCTAAGAGGGCATATCTCTATCTGACGACTCTCGTAAGGGCGTGTGCAGAGCATGGGACAGGAACCCTAAATAAGAGTCACATGGCACCCAGGGAACAGTTCCCTGGGACAGCAAGACCAAAGAAGCTTTTCATCCGTACCCAAATCTCAACTGAGGAGAAGAAGGCTACTTCAGCTAGAAGACTAGGTCGCAAGGGCCTACATTCTTCACAAATGAAAGGGAGAGAAGCAACCCTCATCAGAGAAGACGAGGAAGTCCAGACTTGAAGAGCGACTCTGACCTGAGAAGAAGTTCCGTCAACGACACCCACCAGCGAAGACGGATCCAGTCCCTGGGACAGTGTTGCAGGGGACTTCAAGAGATACCCAGCTATATCCGTTGCTGCTCGGCGAGAAAGCCCATACTTGCAAGGAAAGCTAGAAGGTTTCCTAGTCCTGAACACACAGGGATGTACTGTCTGAAGAACTGCTTCTTGTGTAGCTGCTACAGGAGGTTGGGTCAAGAAGAACTCTTCTCGATGCCTCAGAAGCAGAGCTGTCAGGTCGGGCAAAAAGCGAAGTCTTCCAGCATTTGTCTGTAACTCACGGTGAGCAATGCTTGTGAACTCCTAGTGAAACAGACAAATACGGGAGGAAAAATGTAGATATCGATTTTTCCCAAAAGGACAACATGCCTCACCATAGCAGCCCCTGGATCTGGTACAAAGAAGCGAAAAAAACTACCGACTTTGTTGTGCAGGGAGGCAACAGGAAGATGGTGGGGATCTCTCAGTCAAGCAGTCTCTTCGTGAATCTTCGTGAGGAAAAGAGTGAAGAGCACATTCCATCCCGATCACTCAAACCCGAGGCCAAGCTCGCCTACCATTACATCCCCACCGGGAATGCATCTGGCTAATTGAGCTGTCGAGTGCACTATAGAACACTCGAGTACCTGCAAATGTCAACAGATGAAACAAGAGGAAAAAATGATTCCCTCTTGTTTGTCGATGAATTCCACTACAGTAAACCCCGTATTCTCAGTCTCACTATTCGTGGACTCACCTATTCGTGGATTTCTCTGTGGAACATATATACACATTATTCGCCCACTCGCAGTATTTTTCACCAAGAAATATTCACTAATCACTGTATTTTCATATCATTTTCATGACTAAATGCACTTTTTGTAATAAAACTATTAAGATACTCAGGTATAAGCATTTTTAGAGGGTTTTTTTGTGTTAAAACTATCAAAATAGGCAGTTCTAAGTGTTTTTAGCATTCGCAGTTTTAGCTATTTGCGGGGGAGTGTGGTACACATCCCCACGAGTATGGGGGGTTTACTGTACTATGGTTTTTTGTTCAACGAAACCACTGAGTGTCGCAAAACTCATCCTGAATTCTAAGAAGGCCAAAAGGCTGCCTTGAGTCCAGGATGTTGATGAGAAGGTACATATTGTCTCGGTCACACACCTTCAAGACAAAGTCTTATAGCTGTGCACCTATTTCTCGATCGGTGAATCCAAGAGTAGACACACAACACGAGGAGAATATGCAAGCATATTCAAAGGTTCCTTCAATCAAGCATTAGCCTAACTCTTTTCTCATACTTCGAAGAGGGAAGAAGGATGGAGGACTGGAAGCAGACCTCCTTCATTCTCCACCATGGGGAAGCTTCTGCAATATGACAGGATACCGAAACAATTAGCTCTAGCCGGGCTGGCATTTCCTGAATAGGGAGCACGGGACAAGAAGCGGGATGGAAGTTTGATGAAAAGAATTGCTGAGACCCAAGGAGATACTTCTGAAGGAATCCATTTCCAGGTCTCGGCAATGTTGCTGCCAGGTCCAGAGACTCAACAAGTACCATTTCATCCAAGCATCAGCAGTAGGAGAACTTCTTCCCGGTCAGTACTTCTTCCTCTCTTCCCTTCTGTCCTCCTTCCTTATGGAAAAGAGGGTGGAAAGAGACACAGTTATGTGCAGTTTCCCAGAAGAGAAGAAGAGGGATGTGTGTTTCTGCGATCTTCTGAAGCCTGGGACTTCTTAGGAGTCGAGGAGGCCGGCTTGAACTTAGGTCGAGCTGAGATGACTAAGACCCAAAGGCCTCAGCCATTGTCCGAAGGACAAGGCAGTGTCCTGGTACGAACCTTGATTACTGCGGTATCTGGCAAATCTCTGAAAGAGAAAAGCAGAACCAAGTAAAGTGTCATTCCTAATGGTTGAGCTAACTCAGGACTTGTGAAACCGGAGATCCAAATTAGGATAAAGTTTTTCTTAGCACCAGAATTGCCCACAGATTGCCGCCTGGACAGGACCAGTCTCCAGAAGACAGGGTTCTCTCCAGGAATGGTTGTATCTGAGGAGAGAAAGCCTAAAAGTGAAGGAGGGCAGATCCATCAGGAGACTGTCTGGAGGAAACTAAGAGGTGTCCTCCAAGATCGCCGCCTCTTGTTGCGGAAGAGAATACCCTATATGGCAGGGAGAAGCAGAGAGAGACCCCAGTCCGGATGAAGCAGAGTCAGAACAACCTGCAATCGGCACGATCCCTCCGAGACAAGAAGAATTCGTACTCTGTTGAGGCGGGGGTGGAATTTGGTGTCTCGACCTGAATGAACTCCTTGTCTGTAGAAAAGTATTCATCTGGTCGAGAACACTCTTGCAAGCAAGGACCATGGCAGCCCCTGAAACTCTCGGCCCCTTCAGGAACTGCAAGGGTTGTGAGCGATGAAGATTATTCATTGGGGGACCCACGGTCCTGTCCCAGTGATCCTCACGCCGACGAATCGGTGCGAAGTTCTCTGAGAAACGAGGGCGATTGCAACTTGAAGAGGAAGACCCTCGCTGTATCCAAAGCATGAAAGTCCTGTACCTCTCTCCCTAGAGGGAGACCTTGACAGATCTCAAGAAACCCCCCTTAGCTACCTGGTTGTACTATGAGACAATCGGGGGATCAAAACCGAAAGCACGCCAGGAAGCTGAACTCCAAAGAAAGACAAATTCATAGGGCTCTCTCTGTCCATCTCGATCCTCTCAGAGCAACCGAGAGGAAAAGAGAACAGGTGAGGAGAAAGAGTACCCCTACTTGTCCTGCCAGGAAGATCAGCAGGAGAGGCAGACTGTGAGCAATAAACAACCAAAGATGAATGCCACAAGGGGGAAGAAGAACGCTTGTGCCATGGCAAAGCACTTTCCTGGGGAGAGCAGAAAGTTCACTGTGTCCAGAACCTGATTTGGAAAACTGACGGGCTGAGCTGAACACGTGAACGCGATCCAGAGGTGGTAAGCAGTGGACTGAGGGAAGCAGGGCGAGCAAACTGAGCCGATTGCACGAATGCAATCGGAACCGGACAGGGAGGAACTCGTCTGCTATGAACTAGCGCTAATTTCCCAAACTCTAAACTCCTTCAAGGCTGAGGCCCCTTGAGAAGGTTTGAAAGGGGACTTCTGTGTCTGCTATCCTACATGCTTGAACCCTAAGGTTCAGGACATGAGGATGAAACCCGGCCAAGCAACCAAAGCAGCTGGCAGGCAATATCAAGACACCTGGGCGTCTCGGCACTGAGACACCCGGGCCTCGGCACTTTCTCTTGTCCTGTGCCTCTCACCAGGAGAGCGCTTGTGATTCATAGAATTTGAGGGACCAACGAGACTCCCAAAAATCAGAAGCGGCTGCTTTCAGTTTCCTAAGAAATTGAAAAGAGCCAGGCACAGAACCAGCCTTAGATGGAGACTTCTGCACTCTCACGGGCCCCCGAAACGTGAGACCCCAGGGGAGAATGCGAATCGGTTTCTGCCGAGGGCAGGGAGAGCCAATGAGAGAAAATTGCCTCCCAGAAGAGAGGCAGTCCCTTAGAAGTCCTGCAGGACTCCCGAAGGGAACCTCTTCCCTATTTCTTCAGGTGTTCGAACCGACAGGACTGAGACACCAGGCTGGGAACCTGACCGAGCACTGGTGAGCACTCGGGGAGTGCTTGTAGTGCTGGCAGGAAGAGCTGAGACACCTGGGTGCCTCGGCCTTTCTCTTGCGCTACTCCTGAACTGGGCTGGGGAGAATACTCTCCAGACCAGATCAGGATACAGTACTCGATATTCCACAGAATCTTGAGCACTCGGAGCGGCTCGTAAACGAGCACCCATCTTCGAGGCAGAACCTCTAGGACTGGGAACTGGAACGCAAACCGAGGTCTGCACGGCCGCAGCTCCAAAACACAAAACCCAGGGTTATGCGAATCGGCTCCTGAACCCGAAGGTCGGGAAGAGCCAACGAGAGACCCACTGCCCCCTCAGAAGGAGGCAGTCCCTTGATTCCCACAAGGACCTCAAGGGGGAAGAAGCATTGTTCCTCTTCTTCGGCTGATGGAGGCCTATCCAATTCCCGGGACCCCCTCGAACCTCGGGAGAGGAATGGAAGAGGCAGCATAAGACGAAATCGAAGATAAGCTGAAGACGGCGGCTATCTCCACAGGGCGACATCTTCTACAGGATGGTGGACACAAAACGTCGTAACCTTCAGGGCAGCTAAGCAAGATCACAATGGAAGCGGCCCAGGACACTACCACCAAGAGAAGCAGCAGGCACGATAAGGACAGCTGATGCAGGACCTATGGAAGTGGTTTGGAAGGCAGGAGCTAGAGCAACAGCCAGTAAAGTCACATAAATGTCACCAGCAGCAATAGGAGCAATCAGGACAGTTACGGCAGGAGACAAGGAGGAGCCACCCAGAGACTTGTCGCCGAGACAACAGGAGCAATAACACATGAAGCACAGCAGGAGCAGATGGACCACAGATACGCCAGAGGCAGTGCCACAGCATACATGAAGGCCAGCAATGACAGAGATCGATCCACATCTGTGGGAACAGAGTCGGAACGTGGATTTATGCCATTCCAACCATGTACTGTGGTTGATCCTGAAGCAAACACTGTAAGAACATCGGGGACTCCTTCAGGCAAAGATATCCCAACTGAGATATCTAACCAACTGCTGCTGTGCCTACGGTGCTTACTGTCAACCTGAAAGAAAAATCAAGGATGACACCAGAGGAAGACTCCTCTCGCTCCGAGGGGAACTGCCCTATGAAGAAAGAGGAGGCCCCTGAGAAGAGGTCGCCCGACCACCCCTCACGGTCTTCATCCGATGAGCGAGCAGGGAGGGCGAAGGAGAGAGATCTCTCCTAAAGGAGATATAGAAGAAGAACCTACAGGGAGAGAGAAGGTTCGCTTACCGACGACACCCACAACCTCCCGCCCCCTGCAACTCTTCCACAGCGTAGCAGTGAAAGACAACACTCAGCACAAGTAGAAAGGGAATAGACATGAACTTGCACACAGAGCGGGTGAGCCCAAGAAGGGGAGCGAACTTGTTACATCCCGATCAATGAAAGGGGGCGAAGTTATTACGTCCCAATCTAATATATCTGAACGTACAGGGGAACGCCTTCAGCATCTAATCAAAGGGCTACTAGAAGAGAAGCATTACCACTCGGTTACACCCCTCTAGATACGCCCTTGGTTGTCAAATCCAAGACACAGACACAAGGAAACGACGGCCCATGTAAGGCTATCACAAATCGTGGGTTTGTATATTAATAAATATCAAACATGCAATAAATACACAAAAATACAGAAACATCCCACCGGGATAAATGAAGAGCTTAAGGAAAGTCAGGCAAAGAGATCTGAAAGCGAGTCTGCAACGCATGATGGCCAAAAGCAAACATGACATTTTTATAATAAAATAAGGTTTTATATATACTTACCAAGTACAGTCTTTACATAGCTATAGTTTCTACTTTAAACTGCAGCTTAAGAATTGAGTGCTTAGAGTGCAGGTAAGTGCCCTGCCCACTTTCATGGAAAAATAGGTACAAGATAGCTAAAGAGCTCAGTTCATTTATGCTCATGCCCATGTGGTATATATAAAACCTTATTCTATTATAAAAATGAAGTTTTCATAATAAAACTAATATTGTAATACTTACCTGAACACCTGAATTAGCCCTTAATCCCACTAGCCCGAACAACCAGCGTTACCAACGCTGCAGGTAAAATCTGTCACTTGAGCTACCATAACAAACAGTTGGCAACGCTGACACAGGTGTGCGCCGACACGCCCCATTTTCGTCAATTGCTTTATTCAAGGTCAAAATTGATGTGGGGAAAGGAGGGTGGGAATCATTCAGGTGTTCAGGTAAGTATTACAATATTAGTTTTATTATGAAAACTTCATATTGCAATACACTCCCTGAACACCTGAATTAGCCCGATTAACAACATTTAGAGGAAGAGGGATCAATTCTATTGCACGCCACTTTGACAACCACAGAGATGGTAGCTCACCAATCTGCTCTGCATAAGATACCCATTTAGTCATACACTCACCATATCAATCAATGCTTTCAGTGAAGAGACATGTTGGAGAGTACTTTTATTGACAGTCAGGTCAGTACTCTTGGTCCATCGACCTCCCATGTGGCTATTCATAGCCTCTCATGTATGGAGGGAAATGAAGCAGTGTGCCGAGCCGCTGATCCTTCGGATAAGGCCCAACGATCGACGAGCGAAGAAGTATCTCGGTGCCGACGAAATAGCCTAGCCTACTAGAGCATCCCCTTGGATTCTTGTAGGGGAAACTATCAAAGACTAAGATACTTAAAACATACTAAACCTAAGGTCATGTGATTATACTATTACTGTCGCCTAAGAATTCTAAAGACTAAAAGGAGTTCCTCTATCTGGTTAACCTAAGTATTCCTCACTAAGTGAATACCACCTCCGCTAAATGAACACCCCTAGATAACAGACTTCGCCGCTACACGTGGACTAAGAGAATAACCCTCTGAACCTCTGGACTAAGCGAATACTACCTCAGCTAAATGAACGCACCCTAGATAAGGCTTCGCTGCTACACACTATGAGGGGAATCGAACGTCTCTAAGTAAAGAAAGTAAACACTGAGACGGACTTCCAAGTAGCTGCTTCCAGAATAGATGGCAGTGAATAATTCCTGGGAAAGGAAGATGAAGTGGACATACTCCGAATACTGTGCAGTTGGGGAAATACAGAGCTGAAGATGACGATGAACAACCCTGAGAAGCCTGGGAAATCACCTCCCTCCGAAAGTAACTACCGGTAATCGCATTCTTTGACAGCGGATGGGAAGGATTCCATGGAGAGGCAAGAAGTGTGTGTGGAAGCGGACGGAGTTTCCCAACCTTTGATAAATAGACTTTAATGTTCGCACCGGACATAAAGATATCTCCGCTGAATCGCTGGTAACGAACACTTGCAGATAAAAAACTTCAAACGAACGAGGAAGAGTTTTAACCTCTGACTCTGTCTTTGCCGCAAATTCCCGAAGACAGATAAATACCGTAAGATTGGGCGAGTTTGGACGCTTTTTCATGTTTTTGTTATACCTAACTCTTGTTTTTTTATCTAGAGCAGATGTTAAGTATTGTATATATATCTGGCCCATGAGACTTGCAAATGATAACACGCACAAACATTTGTGAGCAATTTTGTTATGTGAATAATACATTATTTGGTGTCCAAATTCAACTTTAATTTTGGGCGAGTTCGGACACATACAGGGGGAGCTCGGACAGTCATTAAAATATGCTGTAGATGGATCATCTATGCCTCTGGCTTTTTTCTGGACACAACTATTGTGAATTCGGACACTTAAAGTTTTAAAAAAAGATTCTCTGCAATTTGGTGCTGATTTGGACCAAATTGCCATAACGTTCGAGATATTACTGACATGAGAAAATATATTTCTTCCTTTGTGCATAGTTTAACTTGACAATTAGATCACCAAAAATGGCTCAAAATTTAAGTAATATAATACTAGACTATCAGACTTGTTCCTTATTTCTTTGGCAAAGCATATTAACTAAATCTCCATTTAATACAACTAATAAACACCCTGACACTATTCTAATGCTTAATGACAAGAAATGGTTTCATTATCACAGACAATGCTCAAAGAAAATCAAAGAAAACATTGATACAATAATATGAAGGCATTTTGCTTATTAAAGGTTAAAGATCACCAGCATATGACAAGTAAGTTAGAAATAAAAAAATAAATCTTTTGGAGACAAATTCCTAGATATAAAAAACAATTCTCTTTGGGAAGACAAATTCCTGAATGCTTAGCTACCAGCCATTGAACTACACCATCAACAGTACTAATACAAAAAAATAAGGGCATCTGGCTTATCACAGACAATTTTCATTGTAGAAAAAAAAAGAAAAACTATAGAAAGACATATTCCTGAGTGCTAGTATACATTATTTTGGCTAGTTATTGACATCAACATCAAATATCATTCGTTCTCTATTATCTAATTTGGGTTCATTTACATGCATCACAATATCTCTCTCTTCAATTTCACAGCTTTCATCACCTGGTATATTTGAATTAACAAAGACATTTTTTGTTCCTTTGACATGTTGCAAAAACCTGACTGTGAGATTCGGCATCACCTCAGTAATTACCGACATATAGTAATGATTCTTGCATTTGGCCCACACCTGAACTACCACCCACTCATGTAGTTTAGGATTCTGGCCTTCTTCATTTCCTGTGGTTTCTCTTGCTGCTGAAAATTCCTTATTATTATTGTCACTGTTTTTGGTTTTGATTTGATCTCCACTCCATCCTTCGGCCTCCGTTCCTTCAAAGTCCTCCTGAGAAATGTCTCCCTCATCTTCTCGTACCACATCAGTATCTGCTTCATCTTCTAGTATCACATCTGTATCTGCTTCATCTTCTAGTATCACATCTGTATCTGCTTCATCTTCATGCATTATTTCAGTGTCTTCTCCATCAGTTATTAATGCAGTCAATTCTCTCTCATCCATCTTGCGTGTCATCTCATCTTGTTTTGCAGCTGATCCCAGGGTTAATGGAACTGGTTTTCTCTGCTGTATACCAGTGTTCAACTTTTTATTTTTGTTACGTTTGAGTATTATAGGTTCAGGTTCAGGGCTTGAATCATTCAAAATAACATCATCAATATCGCCACTATCACTACTGTCACTTGAGATGCTATGCTGACCAAGTCTTTTACGTGTCACACTTTTTCCAGGGGGAACTGACAGCTTCTTTTTTTTACCACGAGCAGGTGTTGAAGTAGAAGGACCATACCTATAATTTGAAAACATGTTAACCAAGGATGCATCAAGAGCAGAACGTACCAGTACCACCTCTGAATTAGCACTAGTACTGGCACCACTTGCCTCACTGGTGTTGGGTTCAGCTTCAGGGGGCCTTTGCAGTGGAGTTGCATGACCTGCTGAATCTTCATGCTCATTAGTTGTACCTGCACCATTACTGATGGCACTTATCCTGTCTACTTCTGGGAGACGAGACAGTACCTCTTCCGCACTCAAGGGATATATCCCACATTTTCGGAACCCACTTTGTATATTTTTTGCTTGGTTTCTCTGAAGTTTCTCCATGAGTTTAGCCAGTTGCCTAGGGAATTCAGTCTTAGGGAGGGCAGCACATTTCCTACCCAGTGCAGTTGCTTTGAATTCACTTAATAGAAATCGCCAGTGTGTCTTCATAGGTCCAAATACTGACACATCCAAGGGTTGAGTGAGGTGTGTTGAATTTGGAGGGAGGAGAACAAATGATATATTGTGATCCTCACAAGCACTCACCACAGCCAAACTCACATGACTGGCAAGATTGTCACCTATGATACTTTTTTTCCTTCTTTTGATCTTGCATAAGGGAGGATTACTTTGAAAAACCAATCCTCAAACGTTGTACTGTCAAACCACCCACTATCAGTACGATTATATCTTGTATTGGAAGATCCGCCTTCAGTCCATGAGTCATAGAGGTGCTTTGCTTTTTAAACTATGTATGGAGGAAGCATTTTTCCAGATGCTGTACAAGCAAACATTAGTGACACTGAAGACTTTGTTGAATTCATTACCCTTTCAGGACATTTGCATCCTCTACGAACAATAACTTTTTTCCTTCCAGGGTCATCTGACAGATTTGTTTCATCATAATTGATGACATTATCAGGAGATATATTTTCAATGGTTATTTCCAAATGTCTAAAGTATGAACGAATGATACTGGGAGTGACCTTTGCTCTGGCCACTTTAATGTTCTGGCTCATGCGCTGCGACAGATCATTTTTGTGACGCTTCAAAAATGAACGTGCCCAATCACAACCAGGGAAATTATTCTTTAATCTTTTAATGGTAACACCACGCCTATCTAGATACATCTTGATTAGCACACGCAACTCAAACGTGTCTAAAGGGAAGCCCCACTGTGAAAGAGTAAGTAAACGGTCTACTATGATGGCTTCTTCTTCATCTGTTAATACAGTTTGTCCTCCAGATTTCTTTATGCGTTTTCTTGTGACATCATCATGTAGAGTGCTCTTAGAGAAGCCATACTGGAATGCCGCTTGCCGCACACTGAGATCGCCCTTTCTAATGGCATCACACGCCTCCTGAAATTTTGTCTCTGGCCTTACTTTCATATAAGAACCTCTACCACTATCACTTTTCATTGTCTTTTGTGATTTTGTATCACTTTCTACTGTCTTTTGTGATTTTGACATCTTTAAATTTCACAATGATTTACACTCAATGAAAGATGTACATGTCTATCTAAAAATAAATAAAAAAAAGCAAAATGTGAAGTTTTCATAATAAAACTAATATTGTAATACTTACCTGAACACCTGAATTAGCCCTGGTCACTGACCAGCCCGAACTACATCCCCATAGCTTTTACCCACTAAGTGGGTAATAAACTGTCAGCGTTACTAACGCTTACAGGAAAATCTTGTCAAATGAGTTACCTGAAGTACCGTTGGCAACACTGCTGCAAGTCCCGGCCGAGTGAGGCCGAGATCCTCAATTGCGTTATCCACTATTCAAATTGAAGTGGGGAGGAGGGTGGGAATCATTCAGGTATTCAGGTAAGTATTACAATATTAGTTTTATGAAAACTTCATATTGCAATACACTCCCTGAACACCTGAATTAGCCCGATTAACAAAATTTAGTGGAGGTGGGATCAGTCTAATTCAGCCCGACCTGCCATCAGGGAAAGCAGGTAACTCATTCGCCTACTCTGTATAAATGAATGTATCCTCACCTGGTTATCCCACTCGGCACGTGAGAATGTCTGTAGAAAGAGTACCCCCGACGTCAGTCTCATGTCTAGGTACTGTATGAGTCGAGCTACCTCTCATGTGGTATTCAAACCTCCTCATGGATAAAGAGTAGCAAAATAAAACCAACCTACCATGTGGCTAATCACAGCCTCCCATGATTAGTGGAGAACAATGAACCTCCCATGTGGCTAATCAAAGCACTCTCATTTATGGAGGGTCTGAGTCGAGCTACCTCTCATGTGGTATTCAAACCTCCTCATGGATAGAGAGTAGCAAAAAAAATAAAAACCAACCTACCATGTGGCTAATCACAGCCTCCCATGATTAGTGGAGAACGATGAACCTCCCATGTGGCTAATCAAAGCACTCTCACGTATGGAGGGGTACGATGAACCTCCCATGTGGCTAATCAAAGCACTCTCATGTAAGGAGGGGTACGATGAACCTCCCATGTGGCTAATCAAAGCACTCTCATGTATGGAGGGGTACGAAGAACCTCCCATGTGGCTATTGTAGCCTCTCATGTATGGAGGAGAAGTTGAGTGTGCAGGATCTTCGAGTTCTTCGCCGTCCGTTGCCGCCATGTCTGCGCAGAAGAGGATGAAGAAACCAAACCTGTCCACTGGATCTGCCTATCTTCACAATACTAAAGTCAAACTTAATATTCTCACTATGAACCCCGACTAACAGAGAATCCAAAATTCCAAATTTCCTGACTACATTCATTACCTATAGTTTCCCCCACCCTTAACATTACTATGTAATTATAAGATCGAGTTGGTCGTCGCAAAGGGAACAAGCAAGAAATTCTTCTTCGAAGAAAACTGAATGTCTTTAGGTAGAAGTCGTGAAAAACGACACCGACTTCCAAGTGGCTGCCGCTAAGAACCTCCGCACTAAGAGAGTATCCCCTTAGCTAAAAGAACGCACCCACGATAGAAGGGTTAGCGGCTACACACGGACTAAGAGAATAACTTTCATGTAAAAAGGAGAACGATGCATCTCCCAAGTGACTATTCAGAGCCTACCCATTAAGGAGGAATGAGGCAGTGTGCCGAGCCGATGACCCTCCGCCCTGCAGGTTGCGGCAAAGGCCGACGAGCGCAGAAGTATCCCAGCGCCGACAAAACAACCTAGGCTAGCCTATGAGAGCACCTCTTTGGACTCTCGTAGGGAAACTATCAAAGACTAGGATACTTAAGATACTCTGAACTTAAGTTCATGTGATTATACTATCACTGTTGCTTAAGATTCTAAAGCCTAAAAAAAGCAATTTTCCTATCTGGTTAACCTAATAATCACCGCACTACGTGAATACTACCTTAGCTAAATGAGCGCACCCTAGATAATAGACTTCGCCGTTAAACGTGGACTAAGTGAATAACCTTCAGAGTCTTCGCACGAAGAGAATACCACCTCAGCTAACTGAACGCACCCTAGACAGGAGAATTTGCCACTATACGCAGTGGGGCGAATTGAACGTCTCTTAAGTGAAGGAAGAAAACAAAGATGGACTCGCAAGCAACTACCTCCAGAATAGAAGACTCTGAACCATTCCTTAGAAAAGAAGATGAAGTGGACATACTCTGAATACTGTGCGGTAAGGCATAAACCTCGCACCACACGAGAATCGTGAAGTGTGCCCGCAACTGTGTTCATTTCGTGAGCACTTATGAACCAGGAACCAGGAACCATTTCTCCGAAAGTAACTAATCGCTTCCTTCGACAGCGGATGGGAAGGATTCCGCGGAGAGACAAGAAGTGTACGCGGAAGCGGACGGAGTTTATCAACCTTTGATAATTATTCGCATCGGACATAAAGATATCCCCTTAAACGAACGAAGCAGAGTTT
Organism: Macrobrachium rosenbergii; assembly: GCF_040412425.1. Lineage (NCBI taxonomy): Eukaryota > Metazoa > Arthropoda > Malacostraca > Decapoda > Palaemonidae > Macrobrachium > Macrobrachium rosenbergii. Next base: position 71,825,562 of record NC_089742.1, on the reverse strand, counting down.
AAGCCTCGGCCACGACTTCCGGAAGAAGAGAAATACTTATCATTTCCCGCCTAGGAAACTTCCCGAAGCTTGCCCATTGTTTTATCTGCAGCTAAAGCCGAAAGAAAGAAATAAAACACCTAACCAATCATCTTAACATTAGAACTTCCGACAAATCTCACGAGGAGCCGAGGAACGTAATAAGTCAAAGAAGATCTTACTGCTAGAAATTTCAGGGAAAAAGAAAATGTACTGCAAAGTGTTGAGCGGTAGCCAGCAATAGCCGAAAATGGAAGAACCTTGACTTTCTGAAGGAATAAGAGAAAACCAGCTACAGTGAACCCCTCAGAGTCGCAGGGGAAAAGATCCCACACACCCTTCCAAATGGGTCAAATCCATGAATGCTTAAAACCCCTCTAAAAACACTTAGAACTGCCCATTTTGATAGCTTAAACACAGAAAAACCCTGTAAAAATACTTATACCTGAATATTTTAAAGTTTTATCACAAAAGTGCATTTATTCATGAAAATTATATGAAAATACAGTAATTAGTGAATATTTCTCAGTAAAAAATACTGCGAATCGGCGAATTTTCCGCGAATGATGGCTAGATATGTTCCACAGAGAAACCTGCAAATGCGTGAGTCCGCAAACGTTGACAACGCGAATACGGGGGGTTCACTGTACAGGTATTTCAGTTATGGCAGGCCTAAAGATGGAATAACCTTCCTTACGACACAGACTTCTCCATGTCAAGTTGACCTGGTAAAGCTACAGGTTGACTTCTGAAGCTGAAGGAAACACTGTCTAGACATAACTTTAGAGTGTCTGGACTGTCAGCTGTTCACTCGGCAGTCGCCCGCAACAAGGTTCATCACGCAAGAGTTTGGATGATAATGGTGAAAATGCGGTGTCTAAAAGATCTTCCGCATGAGGAGGAATATCGGAACTTCCGTAAGGAGCATTAGGAATTCCGGAACCGAGGGTGTTAGAGCCAGCAAGGAGCTAGATTCACAGACATCTTGACACTACTGCAATTCCTGATTACCTGATGAATGAGACCGAATGGTGGAAAGTATACACCTTTAAGTTTTAATGATCTTGTTCCCCCCGAGTTCTCAGATACGACACGGCAGTTACGATGTCGCAAGCAGACCCACTATTGTGTTGCGCACTAGGACTGAGAAACACCTGAGGGCTTCCTTTACAGCCCTGAGGTTCCTGAAGGTTATGACTCCTCTCGTTCCCGAGCCCTCCAGAGGCCCGAAGCCTGGGTTCCTCCAAGGTTGCTCCCCAACCTTGATATGAGGCATCTGAGTACAGATGAAAGTCAGGAAGAGGGGAGATGTCAGATGCGCTTCTTCTGACTATCACAGACAATCTGACACGCGAGAATCGTTCCAGATTATACTTGTATTCAGAGGACATTCTCCCTAAAAGGCTTATTCAAGTGGGTACTGGCTGTTCCCTGTTAAACAGGAACCCTCTATTTCACATTTTGCACTTTCAACGATGCATATTTGCCGAAACTGGAGACATGAGTTAGAAGCAACAAGTTCGTTATACTGGCCACATCCCTTGAACCCGGAGCAGACACACTAATCATAGCTTGCTGTGACACTACTGCTGACGACGGCTACACGAAATAGACCATGGAGGAAATATCCTCCTCCCTAAAAGACTGTTGCAGAGCGCAAAAGGTGCCCACAACAGAACCCTCTCCGAATGTCTGGATAGTGCGGCAGAAGCTTCAAAAGAAGCCCCTCCTCTTCTGCCAAAGAACGTTGTATAGTCAGGCGACATGTTAACCTGGTATGCCAGCCTTATTGACACTGAAGTGAAGAGGTGTCAGGCAGTACCGGACCGGAGGGAGAAATCATCTTGTTTGAGCAACTACCGGTTCTGTCGCATATTGCAACTCGAACATCGTTGCTTTGGTAGTGTACGCTCCTCCAGAACCTTGGATTGAGGATACGTGAGGATGAATTCTACCATCCGCTTATACTCATTCTCATTGGCTGAAGGAGAACTAATATCTGGTACCGGATCCTCTTCTTCAAATGAACAATCCTTGTCGGATTGGTTCGACCGAGCCGGAGGAATGTTGGACTGGTCTGACCGAGCCGGAACAGGAAAGAGGCAGGCCGATCTCAGCAAACGCCGAACTCGAAAACCCGGAACTCCTACACCTGGATGCGTAAGAAGGACAACTGACGTATCAATCGCGAACATACTGGAGGCACCAAAGTCTAGGCTGAGCAAACCCTGCACCACCCAACAGGGATGACGCAACACCTGGGCAGACCACGCCCACTCCTGAGAGAGAAGAGGCCACAACACCCGAACCACTCAAATCCGGATGTATCAAAACTGCATGAGAGTGGGAATCCGGAACTGAAGACCCGGAACCAACATGGATGCCTAGACGGAGGGACAGAGAAAACCTGCCGGAAAGTTGAGAAAGAAGAAGCTGGAGGAGGAAAGAAGGAAGAAGCCACACTCGGAATAACCACCAGAGCGCCCAACGCCGACGTTGGACAGATGGAGAAGGTCCCAACCCGACCGAAACTCAAAGGAGTATTGAAGGGGAAGTTCGAGGCAGAACCAAAGGTAACAGAAGAAGGTAGTTACCAACTATCCTGGAGAATGGAAAGGCTGCGGAAACTATCGGTGCTGATACACTGAACGCTGGCGCAGGCGAATCGCTGACTGCCGTAGAATCCGCAAGAATCGCGGAGGATACATTACAATTAGGAAACTATTGGTGCTGATACACTGAATGCTGGCGCAGGCGAATCGCGGACTGCCGTAGCATCCACAAGAATCGCGGAGGATACATTACAATGAGGAAACTATTGGTGCTGATACACTGAACGCTGGCGCCGGCGAATCGCCGACTGCCGTAACATCCGCAAGAATCGCGGAGGATAAATGCAACTAGACCGGATGCCTGAGAAACCACCGGATTTGCAAAAGGTGATAAGACGATGGATCCGTAAAAAGTACCCGTTCCCTTAACCCCGAAGAGAGAGAGGGGGGCCGCTGAGCTCTAAAATACAGGGTTGAAATTAAAAGCCAAGAAAACAGGATGCGCAACAAAGACCCCGAGAGCCCCTCAAAGAGCGGACCGAAAAGAATATTGAGAAGGGCAATGGAAGAAGGCTTAGAAGAAAAAGGGGGAAAAACGGGAAATTTCCGTAACGGCCGAAGAGGCCATAGATTTCAAAGAAAATAGACTGGTTCTGTTCACCCTGCCCCTGATAATCTTGATAGACATTATCAAATCAGAAAATTCGAAGAAAATAGCCTGGTCTGTTCCCCCCGCCCCTGATAATCTTGATAGACATTATCAAACCAGAAAATTCTTTAAGACATGATCATGAATATTGGAAAAACTCGATCGCCAGAATTACCACCATCGCAAGACGAACGAAATTTTAAACCCCCAAAGGAAAAGCAACCTTCGAAGGAGGAGTATTCAAGGGAAACAAAAATTCAGAACCAGATACATCAGAAACCAAATCTGAACGACCCTCCACGGATCTGGAAACCTTTGTTGCACAGGGCACGAAGCAGGAAATAAAACCGACGATTGATCTGAATGAGAGACCTAAACCCAAAGAAGACCACGCTCAACTACTTTCCTGAATACTTCCTAATTAGAATTCCTACCTTTCTGAGTGATTCCTAATTCTAAATCCACCTTAGAACTTACGCTTTTAGAGGGAAGGGGGGAAATCTGCTACCATCACTGCCTGCTCCGTGCCGGGGGGCCTGGTAGATCCTACCTTCAAGGTTTGCGGTTCTCCATGACCCCCGGCACCCGTTAGGGCTGGTTCTGGAACAGGCAGGGGGGCTGAAAAAAAACTATTAGTATCTACAACACTATTACTACTATCTTTATCTCTAGTTTCCGTTAATTTAGTCATAAAGCTAGAAAAAATAGACTAGACATACTCAGCTAGTAACTTGTCCTCTAACTTTTTGAATAATTCTTCCATCTGATCTACCGACCAAGACTCGCCGCCTATCTGACTGATACTACACTGTGTCTTCCTACATAAAAACACAAACAGAATGTCGATCGTGTTTGAGGGTACTCATCCTACGCTTGCAGGACGTGTAGGGACGATGAGCGTCAGCATCTCCAACAGTAGAAGGCTCTGTCATCGAAGATGTAAACGAAGTTGAAGTATCGGCGCTAGCAGACGGCGACGTCTTCTTGTTTGACTTATCCAATTGAATCCAAAGTACCGATCCCAAAGACAAAATCGGGAGAGAAGTTCCAAATCCTATCAATAAAGTATCCATCCAGGAGAAAATGCGTTGAATGGGGTCAAGCTAAATGACCAAAAGTTCACCTGATGTGGGACACACCCACACAGCATGGCGAACAAAAAGCAATTGGGGACCTCGGCCTCACTCGGCCGGGACTTGCAGCAGTGTTGCCAATGGTACTTCAGGTAACTCATTTGACAAGATTTTCCTGTAAGCATTGGTAACGCTGACAGTTTATTACCCACTTAGTGGGTAAAAGCTATGGGGATGTAGTTCGGGCTGGTCAGTGACCAGGGCTAATTCAGGTGTTCAGGGAGTGTATTGCAATGTTAACATATATCACTCATTAGAAAATTCCCATAAGACTAAACAATTTTATTTTGTTCACATTAATAATTATTCGGAACTATTTGCTCCCGTCCGAACTCAAACCACTTTTTATACCTGTCCGAACTCAAACCACCTTTTTTTACCTGTCCGAACACAACAGCATTGTTTATGAAAAAAATTATGAATCATTTAAATGCCCAATTAAGTATACTTAACATGCAGATGATGCAAATTCGTGATTTGCATGTCCAATCTACTTATTTTTTAACAAAATGACACCTCCCAATTCATTCTACATGCTTTGGGTTGTTTTTCACAGGAGAAGTTTTTCAACATTAAAAAATTAAAAAAAAACCTAATACTGTTCAAATATATTTTTTCCATACATAAACTTAACATTAGGAAACAACATTGCCATAATAAAGAGGGGAAAATAATAGGATTAGAATCATAACCAGCAATTTTTAATTCATTGGTTTTTTCACTGAGAAATATTCACTAATTACTGCATTTTCATTTAATTTTCATGAATAAATGCACTTTTTGTGATACAACTATTAAAATACTCAGGTATAAACATTTTTACAGGGTTTTTCTTGATTTAAGCTATCAAAATGGGCAGTTCTAAGTGTTTTTAGAGGGGTTTTAAGCATTTGCGGATTTGACCTATTCGCGGGGGTGTGTGGGACGCATCCCCCGCGAATACTGGGGGTTCACTGTACAGCTAATCGTTGAGCAGTAGTCAGCAATAGCCAAATACAAAAGACCTTTGACTTTTTGAAGGAATAAAGGAAAATCAGCTACACTATTTTGGCTATGGAAGGTCTAGAGATGGAATGACCTAACTTCTATACCTTGTCCACCTGAACCTGGTAAGGCTTACGGGTTGACTTACTCAAGCTAAAAGAAAACTATCTAAACAGCTTTAGGGAGTCAAGACTGTTTAGCGGCTCTTTCTACAGTTGCCCTGCAACTAGGTACAGCACAAGAAGGTTTGGATAATAATAGTGAGAATGCGGTCGTCTGAGAAGTTTCGCAGGGGTATGGACATCGGAACTTCCGTAGGGAGCTCTAGGAGTTCTGGAAACCAAGCGTGTTATGGTAAGCAGGGGGCTATTAGAGTCATAGTCATCTTGACACTCTCCCGCAATTTCCCTATTACCTGATGAATGAGACCGGATGGAGGAAAGGCGTACACCGGCATGTGATTCCAATTTGTAACATCGCCTCGGTGCCTATCGACATGGGGACCACCATTGGTGAGACATAAACCGGAAGATGATGGTTTAATCACGTCGCAAATAAGTCAACAGTTGCTGGCCACCTCCGGAGAACCTGACATATTACTTCCAGAGCCAAAGTCCACTCTCCCCCCAAATACCTGATGGGAGCGACTTAGCGAATCGGCCCGTACGTTGAGACTCCCCGATATAAATTGGGGAAGAAGAGACACTTTTGTTCTTCACACCATCTCAGGACTCTCTGTGCTATAGTACTGAGTTCTGTTGAGCTTGTTCCCCCTCCGAGTTCTTCAGATGTGACACAGCAATTACTTTGTCGCTAAACATAGCCACTACTCTGTTGTGCACTAGGACTGAAAACAAATGAGGGCTCCCTTTACAGCCTGATTTTCCCGAAGATTTATTGACTTCTCTCGTTCCCGAACCCCACCCCAGAGGCCCGAGGCCTGGGTTTCCTCCAAGGTTGTTCCCCAACCTTGATCTGAGGCATCTGTGTACAGATGAAGAGAGAGAGAGAGAGAGATTCTCCCTAAGAGGCTTCTCCAAGCTGGTACCGGCCATTTCCTGTTGGACAGGAACCCTTCTACCTGCTGAAGGATCGACTTGATCCTCTCCAGGGTTGTGAAAACCCTCAAAGGAAGAGAGAGAATCCTCCTACCTGAACAGGTTAAAAATTCCATAAGAACTCCCTCGCTCTTACTAGCTCCTCTAGAGAGGAGGCAAAGACCAACAAATCATCTACATACCTCAGCACTCTGTATCCTCGACGATGCATAATTGCTGACACCGGAGACATGAGTTCGAAGCAACCACATTCATCATACGGCTACGTCATCATCCTTGAACAAGAATTTGCTAAGGCTAATGGTGTTCTAAGCAATCCCTCTTATGAACATCCGGATACTGAGGGGGAAGATGACCAAGATAGAAATTTTGACTTTCCTGCTCCAAACATCGTAGACAAGGCCAGAACATTCGCCTGGTGAGTCAGACCCCTCGAGATAAATTTATTAGGCTGCCAACAGCCACGGATCCGAAGGGACATAGCCGTCACTCCTTAGAACCCCATTACAGCAAACCTGACATCATCCAGAGAGAGTGCACAAAGAGCCTCAGTCTGATTGCGCAACACATCCTCCAAGCACCTGCTTCCTTAAGAGAAGTCCCTACAAGCTGAGACGATGCCGGAGACTTAGGCAGGGTTGCCTCAACCGATTCATTGAATGGCAACCTGACACCTGCTGAAGGGTTACCTCAAACTGCGTAAATTGTCCTACGCGGAGAGAGAATTGAAGAGTGCTGTCTATTAGAAGCCACTATCGATGCTAAACGAATGTCCGCCTCCTCCAAAGCCTGTCTTACCCGATCGAACCAAACCAGCCAAAAAAAAAAAGAGGCAGGAGCTGGCTTAATGTCATAAGAAGCCTAAAAAAAAAAAAAAAAGACTGAATTGACTAAACTGGGAGGTCCGGAGTTCTTGCTCGAGGGTACGAAGAAGTAACATACTCAAGCATGCGTCCGTAATCATTACTGCTGGCAAGAGGACATTCTAAGTCCGCCAGAATCTCCTGCACCTCCGGATAAGAATCCTGTTCCGCAATGTCCCAATGGTCTAAGACCGACAAAGGAACAGGTGCTGAACGAAGCCCGGACAATGATGAAGAGTCTGCAAGCGGACCAACTTAACGAGAATGCTGCGCACCCACATCTAATCGTGTACCCGGAGCTGAATCCGCATAGTTGAACCTGCCGGGAAGAAGAGAAGGCTGAACCGAGAACAACCCGGAGCTGATTCCTCATTATTACCAAGGGGAAGACGAGTGAGAGTAGCCAAACCCACATTACTGTACTAAATCCTGGGGAAGGGTCCACAAACGAAACCGCTTGCGGAGGGACAGAAGATGATGAAGAAGAGGGAGGGAGAATGAATGACGTAGAAGCTACCCTTGGAGTTACCACTGCGGAAAATACAGGTGATGAAAGCCACGGACCGCTCAAAGAAGGTACTGCAAGCCCTGCCAAAACTGCGGAGCGCAAACCCGAACTGGAAGCGACAGACAAACCCTGTGAAATACCTGACACTACCGAGACAGCCGCTTGAAGCAGAAGCAAGGGGTTGTGCATACCCGAAGGGATGGAACATGAGACGCCTGCGGCCAAAATCTGCCGAAACTGCGTTTTCACCTGTCCGGAAGCTCCTCCTACTGGAGAAGACAGTACTGAGGAAGGAAAGGTGGGAGGCAAAGGAATAGCAGATGCATAAAAAAGAAGTTACCTGAGTGGAGGAAAACCAAAGTCGAAGAAGGAGGGGTAAACAGAAGATGCGGAAGCCGCAGGAAAGACCTGAGCAGAAGAAGAAGAGGCCCAAGAGGAGACTGAAAAGGGAGCAACAGAGAATGTGGGAGCAGGAGACGAAGCGACAGATACCCCAGAAGAAAACTTAGAACGAAAAGGACAGAAGGTACACCGAATTTGCCACCTCTCAATAATCCTGAAACATATCCAACATGAATTCTGGACACTACTGTGTCACATACTCTCTAATGTTATCACATACTCTCTAATGTTAGAGAAAACGTTCAAAAAAAAAAAAAATAACCTCTCACTATAGGTCTGTACCCATAGAAAAACCCAGCAATTGGCCTTATATTCCGCCACATCCAATTGCAGGTCCTGCAAACTACCTTTGAAGCCGGAAGGACACACCAGAATCCGCCTTACTAGATGGAGGAGTAGAAAACACAGGGAAGGGGGAAACTACAGTAGGAGATTCATAAACAGTCGGAAGTGAGTTAGGAGCAAAAGCAGAAGGATTCTGCAGCACCGTAACTGAAACATTGACTTGAAACTGAGCCAGACTGAAAAGAAGCGATGAAGGAGAAACTCTTGCCAGAGCACAAAAACCACTCGAACCAGAAACCGGAACCCGTCCAGGAGAACGACTCTGCACCCTTAATACCTTCTCCTCGCTACCAAAATCACACCTAGATCTTGATCCTAACATTATCAACATTAAATTTATCAATACTACAAGGGGGTTGGGGGGGGGATCCTTCACTGCCTGCTCCTCACCAAGGGGGCAGGTAGACCCTGCCCTCTCGGAGGCTTGCGGTTCTGCCATTACCCTCAGCACCCATTAGGGCTGGTTCTGGAACAGGCAGGGAAGCTGAAAAGGAAGAAGGATTAGACATCCTAACACTACTACTATCCCTACCTGAGAAATGTTGAAGAAGACTAGCTATTAAATTTTCCATACTACTTGCAATCCTATCCTCTATCTGTTTGACTACCTCTGAACTTGCTAAATCCATTAACTGATCTGTTGCAGAAGCCTGAGACATGAGGCAACGAGAATCTGACCGACGTCTGCCACCCTTACTAGCCAAAGACTTGCAATGACGAATGTAATCCTCCATCTCTTGTGCCTTCCAATGGTAACATTCATCGCAATGAGTCTGGACATTACTTTTAACCTTCCTACATACCTGACAGAACGTCTATCGTGTCTCAAGGTACTCATCCGTCTCTGGCAGGAAAAAGCGATGAGCTCCAGCCTCCACAGTTGTAGGGGCAGTCGAGGTCGACGTCGAAGCCGAAGGCGTGGTAGTAGAAGGTGAAAGAGTCCATGATGACCAATCGAGACCGGGAACCAGTGAGTCCAATCCTAAAAGACGTTCCACATCGAATATATCCAGAAAAACCAGGAGAAACCAGTAAATACAATCCAGGTCTTCACCAAAGGTCCAAAATACAAAGAGAAGTCGGGCAATAGGGTTAAAACCTTGCACTGCAGAAGGAAACAACCTCCCAGCAGTGCGAACAAAAAGCAATTGACAAAAATGGGGCGAGTCGGCACACACCTGTATCAGCGTTGCCAACCGTTTGTTATGGTAACTCGAGTGACAGATTGGTAATTACCTGCAGCGTTGGTAACGCTGGCTGTTAAAATTTCCACTATAGTGGAACGGGTAATTGAGAGTTGTTCGTGCTAGTGGGATTAAGGGCTAATTCAGGTGTTCAGGGAGTGTATTGCAATATATAATTTTTATACAGTATATGACACTTAACAAGTAATTGCATAGCTGAATCCCACATTGATAGGAGGTGGGAAGAACAGACATGTGCTACTTCAAAAACATTATAAAGAAATGCATTTGAAACAGAAAAGAAAAGCTAGCATTGTGGTAATGCTTGTTGTAACCTTACCCGGGGAGAGAGCAAGAGCAGGAAGATACTGACTCTTGGTTGCTGCTCATCTCGACCGGCAGGGACATGACCGGTAGCGTCAGGATTGTTCCTACTTCAGTGGGAGCTTTGTGGTTAGGGATTGCTTCTGTGACTCAACAATGCTTAAACACAACAATTGCCCTTGCCTTGGGCAAAAAATAGACATCGACAAACACACGGCCATAAAACTACATTACCTGTACACCATTTAAAAAACATATATTACCCATCCATCAAAAACGAAGATTGGAGGGTACTCCAGGTACTAAGTAACCCCTGGCTTCCCAAAAACTCAACAACCTTAATGAAGGCTAGGAGACAGAGAAATAGGAGGATCGCTCCTACCCCTCTTTCCCTAGTACTTTGTTGGCCGAGTTGGTTGAGCTTCAGACCGTCATTCGATGGGCCGGAGTTCGATTCCCGCCGCCGGCTGATGAAGAGTTAGAGGAATTTATTTCTGGTGATAGAAATTCATTTCTCGCTATAATGTGGTTCGGATTCCACAATAAGCTGTAGGTCCCGTTGCTAAGTAACCAATTGGTTCTTAGCCACGTAAAAATAAGTCTAATCCTTCGGGCCAGCCCTAGGAGAGCTGTTAATCAGCTCAGTGGTCTGGTAAAACTAAGCTATACTTACTTTTCCCTAGTACTACACCAGCCGAAAAGAATGGACCCAGCATACTGTAGTTCTCGAACAGTTTCAACGTCACATAGGTAGTAGTTGGTGCAGACCGAGCGACACTTCCAATAAGTCGATTGGATTATGGTAGCTAGAGAGAGATTGCGTTAAAAAGCCAACAAAGTAAAGTATTCTCCTGAATTCCCAAGTGAGACTCTACAATAATGTCTCTTAAAAAGAAAGAGATAGCATTCTTGGAGAGAGGATGTAAACTGGTTCTTGACAGAACACCAGGTTACGAGAATCCCCTCCGATATTCTTGGGTCTCCCTATGTAAAATCTTAATGCTCTCACTGGGCATAACACTCTCTCTTGTTCTGACAGTCCTACCAGTTCTGCAAGACTCTGGAACGAAAAAGAATGAGGGTAGGGTTAGACGGATGCTCGTTTTTGGCTAAGAAGCCTAAAATATATGAGCAAATAGCTGTCTCTTGCGAACAACCAACTTGTTTGTCCAGGGCTTGCAGCTCACTAACTCTTTTCGCTGTGGCTAAAGCGATAAGAAAAGTGTCTTTCTAGACAGATCCCTAAAGGAGATATCTGCATAGGTTCAAAAGGTGGGCCTGACAACCAATGTAGGACTATGTCTAGGTTCCAAGACACTGGCTGCTGAGACTTCCGTTTCCTGGCGTCAAAAGACTTGACTAAGTCTGAAATGTCCAGGTCTGAGGAAATGTTCACACCTCTATGATTGAATACTGAGTTCAGCATGGACCTGTAACCCTTTATCGTAGACGTCAAAAGGCCTCTCGAAGATCCTGGGTAAAGTAAAAATTCGGCTAGTTGGGCTACAGAGGTAGAAGAAGAAGAGATTTTATGTTCTTTAAACCATCTCCTTAAAGCTGCCCACTTTGCCTGGTAGTGCTTTGAAAAGGAGTCGCATCTACATTTTGCGATAGCATTTGCAATTTCTCTTGAAAATCCTTTTGCTCTAACAAGCTTCCCGACAGTTTAAAGCCTGTCAGAGTGAGAGTGGATGAACCTTGATGATATCTGTTAAAGTGAGGTTGTCTGAGAAGATCTTTCCTCTGTGGGAGGAGCTGCGGAAAGTCTGACAGAACTACTAGGATCATCGATGCGTGATGAGAAGTCTTGAATTTGTTGATCACATCTCTTACTAGACTGAATGGAGGGAAGGCATACATTTCCCGGTGTGACCAATCCTGAAGTACCGCATCCATTGCTCAAGCCTGAGGGTCCGGCGCCAGAGAGCAATACGGGGGGAGGCAATGGTTCCTGGACGTTGCAAACAAGTCTATCGATGGTGTTCCCCACCGTTTCAACAGGTCGGTGCACACCTGTGGATTCAGCGACCATTCTGTGGGTAGAACCTGTTTGCAACGGCACAATTTGTTCGCTAATATGCTTAACTTGCTCTGAACACAGTGGGTGAGACTGTGTATTGTTCTTGTGCACCCACAGAAAGAGATCCCTGGCTAACTCGCAGTGACAGAGAGTGAGTGCCTCCTTGGTTTCCAATATAAGCTAGAGCCGTTGTATAGTCGAAGTGAACCGCAATCACTGAGTCTTGAGTTACTGCAGCAAAATGTTGAAGAGCCAGATGAATTGCTTTCAACTCCTACACATTTATGTGCAGTTTCCTCTCTTGAAGGGACCACTTCCCTGACACTTCCAATCGTCCTAGTGTTGCTCCCCAACCTAGGTCAGAAGTGTCTGGGAACAATGAGAGGTTCAGGTTGGGATGAGATAGGGACTTCCGTGAGTGGAACTGAGAGTCTACCTTCTTCCCCAAATAGATTATCGTCTGAGAAGGTTCTCATTGGGGCTTTTCCTGCCCAACTACTGGTGAGCATAGGAGCCAGTCATCCAGATATAGACAAACTTTCACGCCCATTAGCCCTGGTGAAGACTTGAGGGGCTGCTGACAATCTGAAGCATTGAGCCCAAAATTGGAAAACTTTGTCCTGAGAGCGAATCTCAGGAATTTCCTGGAATCCCGGTGTATTGGGGTATGAAAATAAGCATCTCTCATGTCTATCGAGACCATCCAATCTTCTTGGGAAATTGCAACAAGAGCTGAGCTGTTCGTCTGCATCCTGAACTTCATGGTTTGGACGAAAACGTTCAGACCACTTACATCCAGGACCGGCCTCCAACCCCCAGAGGTTTTGGGGGCTACAAAGAGGCATTTGCAAAACCCCTCCGATTACAAGTCTTCTACCTCTTCCATAGCTCTCTTGTGGAGAAGAGCTGTGACTTCTTTTGAGAGGGCCGAGAAAAACTGTCAGAGCCTACCGAGTGTGCCTTTAAGGCTATGGGCACAGGCAACAAAGGTGTGCTCTCTTTGAAGGGAATCGCATATCCTTCCTTAAGAACCCATAGTACCCATGGTTGTATCGATCTGGCTTCCCGTTGTCTCCAGAAGTGTGGGAGTCTGGCACCCACAGGTAGACGGAGGACTGAAGTCTCACTTTCTAGAGACTGGTCTAGAAGAGGACTTCTTGCTGATAGGGCAAACTGATCCGGGATTTGTGCGTGGGCACGAGAAAACTCTTCCTCTAATACCTCGAAAGGGCCGTGGCTGGAAAGGAGAGAGAGGCCTACGATTAAATGAAACAGCAGGTGTTCGGTTAGACTTCATTGTTCGCTTGGACGACTGCACAAGCAAATCGTGAGTAGCCTTTTGCAATTCTGTACTGTAGCTACCCACTCTAATGTCATTTGAGGAAAAAGGCTGGTACTGTCCAGATGAGCTAAAAGAAGAGCAGATCTCTGGGATGGTGAGAGAACACCACGTCTCTTTTCGTCAGTATACATGACGAAAAAAGAGCAGCTAACTCCTGTGCCGCATCTTGAATCGTCTTGTCCACACAAGACAGGACTCCGTGCCAGTCTGTGTGTACGAATATAGCAGAAACTCCCAAGGAAGGAGTTTCCCCAGTTGTATAAAATACATACCTCCTTTTGGCAAACCGAGAAGGAGAACAAAATACAGCTTTGCCCAACTCCCTCTTCTCAGACAGCCAAGAGTCAATCCCCGACAACGCTTTCTTGACGAAATAGAGAGGGCCATGTACAGGAGTCTAGTGGTTCTAGTGGTACTCGAGGATTGACATAACAAAAATGCTGATCCCAGGGGAGGGAGGGCTGCAGTGGAGAAATATGTATGGAAGCAGAGCAGAAAATAATTCAATAATGAGGTGTAAGCTGATCAAGGCTGCTCTGGTTCAGGTTCCTCCTCTGCTGAAGATACAGTGAAAAGTGCCAAATCTTGCTGTGGTTCTTCTGGTTTCAAAGACGAGGGTTCTTCAACAGTTCCAGGATGTTGTCCAAACGTTGGTGAATGGGAAGCAAAGAAAGTCTTGGGGTGCTGATGTACTTGCAGACTTCGTGCTATCAGCGACAGGTGAAGAGGATGTGGCCTTGGGGATCTGTGACACAGAAGGAGCCTAAACAGGTTGACCTGCAGCAACAGGGACATCTGAATCTGGAGTCTTGGACTCATATCCCAATGCTGGAGAGCTGGGAGCCAACAGGATGTCTGGAGCTACAGGGCAAACTGAACCTGCAGCAGGCTTATGAGCCACTGGAAGCTTGGATCCAATGGGAGAGGGAGATCCCAAAGCGTGCTTATGAGCCAATTGGCGCTTGGGAGCCAATTGGTGCTTATGAGCCAATGGGAGCTCGGTTTCCAAAGGGAGCTCTTTGTCGTTCCAATGGCTGCAAGAGGGCTCTTGATCCTTATGGCTCTTGCGAAGTACCGCTGGACGCACTCCGTAACATGCCTCTTCAAAGGCCTAGCAGACTCCTGAAAACGTCGACCGTGTCCTTTGGGTTCGGAATCCGAACCACTAGAAGATAAGGTGTGATCCAATTGGACACCTTTCAAGCAACAGGTTTGGAAGAGGAAGCAACTACTTGCGGGCAAACCCCACCGACCTCCCTTGGACTTACGGTTTGTCTCCTCCCAGGTGCAGAGGAGTCTGACGGGCCGAATTTAGGAGATCCGTAAGACGACTTTCCAGTGGCTGTCTGTCGATACCTGGGACCAGCAACAGGCGCGACTGAGGAAGCTACTACTAATGGGCAAACCCCACCGACCTCCCTTGGAGTTATTGTTTGCCTCCTCCCAGGTGCAGGTGAGTCTGACAGGGACCGAATTTAGGAGAGCCATAAGACGCCTTTCCAGTGGCTGTTTGTCGATACCTGGGACCAGCAACAGGCGCGACTGTGGAATATACTACTCGTGGGCAAACCCCACTGACCTCCCTTGGAATTATGGTTGGCCTCCTCCCAGGTAAAGGGGAGTTTGGCAGGGACCTCCATCTATCAGCATCGGTGGGATGAGTAGCCACCCCCTCCACAACACTAACCCGGGTGCAGGCACTAGCACTTGCACTGACACATGCACTACGATCCTATGTCCAAAAGAACTCTTACAGAAGCTCCTATCGAATTTCTTATCCATCCGAGCTTTGAGACTGGTGATGGCACTAGGCTCAGAGGGAAGGGAGACAGATAACGGAGTTGTAGGGAGAGCCAGAGAAGTTGGAATAACACAGTAAAGCCCGCGTATTCGCAGGGGATGCGAACCACATGCCCCCGTGAATAGCTAAAACCCGTGAATACTAAAGACCCTTCTAAAAACACTTAGAAGTACCTATTTTGATAGTTCACACACAAAAAAAATCCTTTAAAAATGCTTATGCCTGAGTATTTTAATAGTTTTATCACAAAAGTGCATTTATTCATGAAAATGAAATGAAAATACAGTAATTAGTGAATATTTCTCAGTGAAAAATACCGAGAATGGGCGAATTTTCCGTGAATAATGTGTATTTACATTCCACAGAGAAATCTGTAAATAGGTGAGTCCGCGAACAGTGAGACTGCGAACACGGGGGTTTACTTTAGTCCAAAAAATTTTAAAAAGGCTAAGCTAAGCTATGAAAATATAGCTCGGAGGCTACAAAATGAAAGAACACTTCACCAAATCCTTCGATAAACAACCAAACCATCCGGTGGAACTACTCCTGAATTAACAAAACACAGCTGCTGAACGACCAATGTTCGGTCATCAACGGCAGAAACGAACTGAGCTCTTTAGCTATACCGCAAATTTTTGATTCTTAAGCTGTAGTTTAAAGTAGAATCTATAGCTATGAAATTACTTGGTAAGTGTCATATATAAAATGGAATGTTTACATCTGGGCGAGCAGGTATTCCCGCCTCCCTGGCGGTAGTTACTGCTTAACCACGTTGTTCAAGAGTTTAACGGCCGTATCCAGCTTTGCCGTAAGTAATTCCTAATGTAAAGGACCGATGATTTGTACATCATGTCGGAACAACTAATTATTATTTACTCAGGCTATCACTCTGGCAACCTTACACTTCCTTTTCCCCTGTTTCTTGTTTATGATTCAGTGGCCCCATTAGCAAGGCTAGCTAAAGTTCCCATAATTAAATGTTCACGGGCTATCAGACAACATTGGTGACTTTGCCAGGATCATCATTTTGTATTGGTGATTGTAGAAACAAACTTTAAAATTCAATATTTTCATGGCAACTTGGATCAGGAAATGAACTAGTAGTGAAATTTCTTTCGTAATACATAGGGTGTTTACGTGCATAATTCTAGAACCAGGAACTCGTAAAATTCCCATCAGGAATTAATTCCCCTTTCGTAGAGAGTGAAATTTTTGCAGGTACAGCCAGTGTGATGTTTTTATCATCGCATTCCATCCAAGGACATTTGAGCAACTAGGGTTGCAGGCTAGTTATTTTCTATTTAGGGTTCTTTGCCTGCTAATTCTTTGAGTGAAACTCTGAGCACATTTAAGCTATGGGGATTGCTAGCGTTGGAATTTGTTAGGAATGGCAATTTAGTGAGCTGGAAACTCCAACACCCAAAATATTATCTCACTTGCTCTTCACCCCACCCCCAATGTAGGCCTTTCAAGCTCTACCGTGCCATTCTTGCCTGGAGATTCAAAGATTGTGTTTTCAAAAGTTCATTCTGCCTCTTGAAAATAGAGAGGAATTTGTGTGTTCATACATGTGTTTTGGTTCCAGTGCAGTTGGACAGAGTCTGGGCCCAGCCAACCCTATTCGATCAGCTGAGTCTATCCACGACTGAGTGAACTGTCAAAACATTAGCACCCATTTTCGTGGTGTACCTGCCAACTGTCACTTTAGCTCGAGACTGGTATTGTATTACACCGATAGTTTCTTCATACCACTTGTATTTTAAAAGCTTTTTAAATCATTGTAACTGCAAAGGTAATCTTCCTTTTAAATTCTTTCTGCTATTAACATCCAAGAGAAATACTAGTAGCTTTAACAGCCTTCACCTGTTTCTTTAAATTATAGAATGTAGCGTTCTCTTTACTGCAAAGGAAGCAATTCTTTCATTATTAAACGAAAAGCCTCTTAATTATTTCCCACGCTATGCTTTCGCTAATTCTGTTTGAGAGAAACTTTTCATCTTTATGTAACTTCTTGGGAAGCATTTTTTAATTAATTCTGATATGTCAATTGCATCAGTGGAAGCCCACTTATATGAATATAAATACAGTATTGCATTATGCCTCATAGCCTTGGGGCAAGCAAATTCTAATTATTGCTTCGAGTAAGCAAACCCATTTAAAGTACTAGGCAACCATTTTCTGGGCTTTCATTCCTATATATCTACTGTAATTGTGCAATCCGCAACCCAGTAACAGCCAGGTACGTTCTTAACCTAAAACTTGCACATACACGCCCAATCCATTTGTGTGTTATTAAACATTGCTTATTCTCGTTCCCACTGTTGCACTAAATGTTCATTTAATTATTCACTTTGTTCCTATGAGCAACCAGCCTCTGCATGTTGGCTAGCCTAATGATCATCTCGTGTAAGCTTAGCCTACCTGTTCTTTGTGCACAAGCCTACTGTTCTTCATAACAAGTTAACCGTTCATCATGAACCAATTTGCACATTTTGTACCTCGCAAACCTTGTGCCTTCAATACACAGCCTGCACGTGCCACTGAGCACTGCGTGCCCACCTAAGCATTTATTAGTCATTCTTTGGAACTTGCCCACACCTTGGAAAATGGCGACAAGAGAAACCTTGAGGCAGTCAGGAGGGCCTTAGCAACAGCATATGAGATTATGCCTGGGTGTTGGAGGCAAAGATGGCGAGGTCTTCCCAAGGAGATTGGTCAAACCTGGCCCGACTGGTCCTACAAAAAGAAATGAGCCTTGTGGCGGTGGATCGACGCCATGGAGTGCAAGGGGTTCAAGGACTTAATGAATAAACTCCAACTTGAGGACTTCCTCCATTATGCACCCGGCCCCTTGGCTCTACACATTAATGATAAACAGCCAAGACTATTCACTGACTGCTGTTGCCTGGCTGATGCATACAAGATATACCACCCATCCTTCAGTACCTCCCACAGGCGCATAGTTCCTTCAGGCCGCACACCCTCGTCAGTCTGACCCACAAATTGACCATCTTCATCGTCACCTGTATGAGCTTACTGTAAGAAAATCGGGCATTTAGAACCCCAGTGCAAAGCTAAAAGGGGAGCCATGTCAAAGGCCCCACCTCTAACCAGAACTCTCAGCCTACCCATACTGTAACCACTCCTCGTAGAGATTATAGCCAGGTTTATTGCCACACATGTAAGAAATACGGGCATTCCACAAATTTCACAGATTGCCCTGAAAAGAAAACTGCCACCATCGTTGCTCTGGCGGCCACTCATTCACCCTCTTTAGGACCCCCAGCTGAGGGGCCTATTTTTGTTGCACCTCCCTGAGGCTGTTACCGTGCTCAACAGGTCTGTGCATTTGAGGACACTGGTGCTCAAATCTCCCTTATAAGGCGAGACATGGTACCCAATGGGGCCACCATTGAATACAACAAGCCTGTAACTATTGAAGGCACCGATAATTGGAGGCTAACACTCCCGACTGTCCAATTGAGGGTCACCAGGCCCAACAGAAGTAGGATTTGTACGACTGGAGTAGCTAATAATATTCCTGGAGGCTATAACCTCCTCCTAGGACAGGACCCCACTTCCCAGCCCTCTCTGGGCCTTCCATGGGTCCTGCCCCTTGCAAGTCTCTGTCAGGCACTGATGTTCATTCCAGCCCTGCTGTTGAGCTGCCTGGCCAGTGTAGTGCTCCACTCAGTCTGGTCACTGAGCCCATGCCAGTCAGATTCTGGCTCCATATGGATGTCCAGTACTCTTGGCCTGATGCCGCTCATGTCTCCTCTCCTCATCCCGTGCCTGAGCTGCCTTAGTGTCAGTGCCAGAACACACTATTGCTCTCCTTTCAGATCCCAATCTGGTACCCCTCTCGTCTACTGGCCTGGCCCTGCTACCAGTGTCCAGCTAAGAGCTAGCCCAAAGTTCAGTAGGGTCTTTTCCAGATTCCCTTGACTGCAGTGCAAGCTCGTCCCCTAGCGTGGCCTTGCAACCTATGCCTAAGTTGGTCCTACAACCTGCAAACCTCTCACACCTACAGCCACCTCTTCTTCTTCTTCACCACTGTCCCCAGAAGACAAAAGACTGGTGGATGACCCTCTTTGAGAAGTCCTATTTAAGCTGGTCACCAATGTGGAGGCCATGCCACAAAAGCTAGCAGAAGTTGGTACCACCGCTGTCCGGGTTGTCACAGCAGCCGAGGCAGTAGCCAACTCAATGCCTGTTTCGCCAGTTGAAGCAACACCCATAGTCACTCCAGGTCTAAGTCCCGAAGGTAGTTCTACTGCAGGCCCAGACCTGGCTCCAGCATCTTTTCAGCCTCCTCTGGAGCAGCATGCCCAGGTTCCAGCTGGGAGCCTCAACTAGTTTGAAGGAAACTAAGAAAGAAGAGGAGTAGCTAACAGACCAACTGAGCTCTCATGGTACTCATGTTCTACATATATAACAGTGCCTTAACTTAATAGGGTAATCCTGGCACCTTGCCTAGAGAAGGATGCATAGGTTGTCTCCTATCTCATTTAGTAGAGTTTGTATATTGTGAAATTTAATTGTAAAAACCCATTTTAAGTTTATTTTTACCATAACTTTAAAATCATTTTTATTATTGTTATTAAATTTTGGGGGCAGCTCAACCCTACCACTTATATTGAACCTGTTTTAGCTAAGTAACTACTATTTATCTTAGGGATATTTCATCCGCATGTTAGCCAGCTCATCATTTTGATGGTGATGCATTAGCTAAGTTTTGTGTGGCATTGATTTAGTTAACCCTTTAACGCCGAAGCCCTATTTACAAAAACGTCTCCCGTATGCCGGCGGCGTTCGGTGAGTTAAGCCTTGAAAGCGGAAAAAGTTTTTTCAAAAATCACAGCACGCTTAGTTTTTAAGATTAAGAGTTCATATTTGGCTCATTTTTTTTTTGTCATTGCCTGAAGTTTAGTATGCAACCATCAGAAATGAAAAAAAAATATCATTATCATATATAAATATTGGAATATATGACAGCGAAAAAAAAAAAATCATATAAAATTGTATACAAATCGCGCTGTAAGCAAAACGGTTAAAGCTAATGAGTTAATTTTTTTTAGTTGTATTGTACACTAAATTGCAATGATTTTGGTATATAACAAATTTTAAAACGATCAAAGCAACACAGAGAAAATATTATCACAAAATGATGCATGAATGCGTAACGTGCGGACGTAAGAAAATGTTTTTTCAAAATTCACCATAAATCGAAATATTGTGCTAGAGACTTCCCGTTTGTTGAGAAATGAAGCTAATTGATTGAATATTACTAGATTGTGTGTGTTTTAGCTTACAATTGCAGTTTTCGACCATTTCGGTCGAGTTAAAGTTGACCGAAAGTCGAATTTTTTCTATTTATCGTGATTTATATGAAAATATTTCAAAATTGATAAAAGCTACAACCATGAGTTATTTTTTGTTGTATTGTACATAAAATTGCACACATTTTCATATATAAAACTTTATGTAACGACTAATATAAAACGGTACAAATATTACGACAACGAGACGAAAGAATTTCTGAGATGTTCGGCCGAGTTACCGCGCAGACGTAAGGAAAATGTTTTTTTAAAAAATTCACCATAAATCGAAATATTGTGCTAGAGACTTCCAATTTATTGCCAAATGAAGGTAAACGATTGAATATTATTAGAATGTAAGAGTTTTAGCTTACAATAGCGTTTTTTGACCATTTCGGTCGAGTTAAAGTTGACCGAAGGTTGAAATTTTGGACGTTATCGTGATTTATGTGAAAATATTTCAAAGCTGATAAAAGCTACAACCATGAGCTATTTTCAGTTGTATTCTACATGAAATTGCGCACATTTTCATATATAAAAGTTTATGTAACGACTAATGTAAAATGATGCAAACATTACGACAACATGATGAAAGAATTTCAGAGATGTTCGGCCGAGTTACCGCGCGCAGATGTAAGGAAAAATTTTTTTTTTTTTTTTCAGAAATTCACCATAAATCGAAATATTGTGCTAGAGACTTCCAGTTTGTTGCAAAATGAAGGTACATGATTGAATATTACTAGAATGTAAGTTTTAGCTTATAATTGCGTTTTTTTACCATTTCGGTCGAGTTAAAGTTGACCGAAGCTTGAAATTTTGGCAGTTATCGTGATTTATACGAAAATATTTCAAAACTGATAAAAGCTACAACCATGAGTTATTTTCTGTTGTATTCTACATGAAATTGCGCACATTTCCATATATAAAACTTTATGTAACGATTAATATAAAACAGTGCAAACATTACGACAACGTGATGAAAGAATTTCTGGCGCGGACGTAAGGAAAAGTTTTTTCAAAAATTCACCATAAATCGAAATATTGTGCTAGAGACTTCCAATTGGTTGCAAAATGAAGGTAAATGATTGAATATTACTAGAATGTAAGAGTTTTAGCTTACAATTGCGTTTTTGACCATTTCGGTCGAGTCAAAGTTGACCGAAGGTTGAAATTTTGGCAGTTATCGTGGTTTATATGAAAATATTTCCAAACTGATAAAAGCTACAACCATGCGTTGTATTTTGCTGTATTTTACATGAAATTGTGCACATTTTCATATATAAAACTTTATGTAACGGCTAATATAGAACAGTGCAAAAATTACGACAAAATGACGAAAGAATTTATGAAATTTTCGGCTGAGTTACTGCCCGTGAGTAAGAAAAAAGTTTTTTTCAAAAATTCACCATAAATCGAAATATTGTGCTAGAGACTTCCAATTTTTTGCAAAATGAAGGTACATGTTTGAATATTACTAGAATGTAAGAGTTTTAGCTTACAATTGCATTTTTCGACCATTTCGGTCGAGTCAATATTGACCGAAGGTTGAAATTTTTTGTAGTTGACGTACGGTACGTCCACTCGGCACCCAACAGACAATTTTAGTCGACGTATGATAAGTCCAATAGGCGTTTAAGGGTTAATTGATGTACTTACTAGATTTAGTCAACCCACAGACAGTATATTCCTTCAATGAATCTAAGCACCTTGCTCTTAGCCTTAGATAGGGCTGATCCTTAGCTAATCTTACCTTAAATTATCTTTAAAGTAAAGTGAAGTGCCAGAATTGTGGAAGTTTTGTTCTGTTTCATCTGGCAGCGGC
Source organism: Macrobrachium rosenbergii (assembly GCF_040412425.1). Lineage (NCBI taxonomy): Eukaryota > Metazoa > Arthropoda > Malacostraca > Decapoda > Palaemonidae > Macrobrachium > Macrobrachium rosenbergii. Next base: position 71,803,239 of record NC_089742.1, on the reverse strand, counting down.
CCTTTCGTACAGACATTCCATCCCGAAAGGGCTTGGAAGGCCTGTTTAAAGGGGGAACTGTCATGAATTTCAGGCCTTATGCCTGATAAGGAACTGAAACATTCTAAAGAGTAATGACCAAATAAATTTGAGGAGTAGCGTGGTAATTTGGAGGGCTCAGAGTCAAGCCCATTGTCTTCCCCTTTCTAATGTCTCCCCAGAGAGAACACCTGGGTGATTAACTGAATTGCACTCCTTCAACATTCCTGTTTTCTGCTTCTGTGTTCCAGAGTCGTACAATAGAGAAAATCACCGAAGGGCATCCGTCTGTGGAGGGAGATTTGATGACTGACCAAAGCGCGTCAGTAGCCAGAGAGAGAGATGGTCCAAGCAAGACCTCCTTCCCAAGTCCTTAACAGAGCTTCTCCAGGGAGGACACCCGCTCTCACCTGTGACGGCTGACTAAGCACCCATTTATCCTGTCTGCCCAACTCTGCCAAAAATAATGAAGAGCTCCACTCATGATTTTATTAGAGCATACACAAACTGTATCAGGTATGTCTGGAGGTCAAGAGGAATCCCCTTAACCTTAATCTTTTTCTCTCGACCCTTTCACCTTTCATTATTCCTTCCCCTGCTAACCTACAAGTGCAGTGTGAAATCTCTGTAAAGAGTTTTCTTGAATTCAGTGAATTAATGAAGTAATTATTCCCCTTGGCAGTGACAGAAGTGAATTAATTTCCTCCCCGAATCTTGCTCTTCATTTACGTTCATATGATAGGCACATTGAGGTAAATTTATACTCATCAGACATATCTCTGCCTTTCAGAAGCAGATTTCCAGGGTTATTTGGTTAATGCGAGTTTGAGCCTGACCCAATTGTGCATGAATATAACACCAACGAAGTCCGTTGCCCAACATTCTTTAGTGCCTTATCTGGGGACAGATTCCCTTTTTCAGAGTATTTCCCTCAATGCACTTAGTGTATTCTAATTAACTGAGTGATGCTGTGTGTTCCTTTTGCTGTTAAGTTTATTCTGTACGTTGTAAATATACTAATTATTAATTTCTCAGGCTATCATTCTGGCAACTGTACCTCCCCTTTTCCCCCTTTCTTGTTGATGATTCAGCAGCCCCATTAGCAAGGCTAGCTAAAGTTCCCATAAATTAATGTTCATGGGCCATCAGATGCAACACTATATACACACATATATATATATATATATATATATATATATATATATATATATATATATATATATATATATATATATATATATATATATATATATATATATCCCAGTTTATATATATTATATATATATATATATATATAAATATATATATATATATATATATATAAAATCGTCAAAAATCATAAGAAAACCTTACTTTTATGCTATGCATTGAAAACGATGTAAACTGCATTATTATTGAGTTTTACATCAAAAAACCTTCAAATTATGATTATTCTGCCATTTTATATATCGGATATATATATATATATACCCCGAACATATATATATATATATAATTTCTGATGAATATATTTATATATATATCTCGAATATGCCGGAATATATATATATGGGATATATATATGTATATATATATATATATATATATATATATATATATATATATATATATATATATATATATATATATATATATATATATATATATATATATATATATATATATATATATATATATATATATATATATATATATATATATATATATATATATATATATATATATATATATATATATATATATATATATATATATATATATATATATATATATATATATAAAATATAAACACACAGTAAAGCCCCTGCATTCACAGTCTCACAAGTGTGGACTCACCTATTCGTGGATTTCTCTATGGAACATATATATGCATTATTCGCTGAAAATTTGCCCATTTGCAGTATTTTTAACTGAGAAATATTCACTAATTACTGTATTTTCATCTCATTTTCATGACTAAATACATTTGTTGTGATAAACATATTAAAATACTCAGGTACCCAGTAGTGCTCGAGTTATGATAATTCGCCTAATGATAACTCGATGGGGTAAGCAATTAATACCAATACGACAATATTTAGAAAATGTTTTTAAATTTCCTGCGGGCACAGACAGCAGCGTACAATCAGGTAGTGAGAGAGAGCAAATTACCACAGATCACCTTCTTTTCCTCCATCTCTTTATCACATCTTCTAGTTAAAAAGGTAAAAGAGAAGATAAATGTATTGTTAGTAACGTTATACTCTTGCGTTAATGCGTACAGCCATAAACAACTGAATGAGAAACTGTTGTTTTGCTTATACCTGAATTGGATAACAACAGCTGTTTTGCTTGTACAGTATTTCAACCATCATAAGGTAAACAATTATCGTAGGTATAGTACAAGTAAGTTAAGTAGAATAGGACTGATATATTTTTACATTATACCCTTATTCGGTATAGATAAAAGATAAGCAAGGAAATATACTGCTAAATTTAAGCTGCCAGTTGTAGCTGAAGCTGAGAAAACAATGTTAAAGCTGCTAATGAATATATATTATCATGCATCAGCAACATGGATGAAACTCGACTACTTAAAATTGGAGAGGAAGTATTTTAATCAAAACTACTGGGCATGAAAGAACACATATTACTGCTACAGTATTTCATTTTCTTGTGTTGGGAATATCCTCCCCATCCGCTTAGGGAGGCATCCGTATGGATCACTAGTGATGGAGGGGGAAATTGGAGCGGCACTGACCTTGACAAACTCTTGACTGTCGACCATGGTCGAAGCCTCTTCCTCAATATCTGCGGAATCAGAGACAGCTTGTCTCTGCTTCTGCTGTTGGCTCGTTTCCGCCATACCCTGTTTATATCCTTCAGTTTGGCTTTTAGCAGCAAGTCTGTTACTGAAGCGAACTGAAGAGAGCCTAGAATCCTTTCCTGGGTACGACAAGAGGCTCTTTTGTTTTTGAGGAACTGTCTGGTTGCTTTGGCTATTTCTTTCCTTTTTGCTGGCGGAAGTGACAGTGTGTGTGTGTGTTTAGGTCTCACTGGATTCCCAACCACTGAAACTGAGTCGCCGGAACTAGACGGAATTTCTTTCTGTTTATTTGGAAACCCAGGTATTCCAAGAAGTTGATTACTATGTAAGTTGCTCTTCGACATTCCTTGACGTTGGATGCCCAAATTATCCAATCGTCCAGATATGCGGCCAGCATAATCCCTTGGGTCTGTAGCTCCTGGACTACTGTCTCTGGCAGTTTGGTAAAGATTCTGGGCGCTATGTTGAGCCCGAATGGCATGACTCTGAACGAGTATGCTTGTTTTCCTAGTCTGAACCCTAGGTAAGGGGAGAAGTTTCTCGCAACCGGAACGTGATAATATGCGTCTGTAAGATCATAAAGGTGGTGACGGCCCCACAGGGAAGTAGGGTCCGTACCTGCGAGATTGTAAGCATGCGAAACTTGTCGCAGTGGATGAATAAGTTGAGACGAGACAGGTCCAGAATTACTCTTTGTTTGTCTGAGTCTTTCTTCGGGACACTGAACAGATGGCCTTGAAATTTCAAGAGTCTGACTTTCTTTATTGCCTTCTTTTGTAGAAGTTCTTTTGCAAAGTCCAGTAAGTCTTTGGATGGAAGATGATGGAATCTGACTGGTGGAGGAGGCCCCTTGCTCCAGCTCCATCCCAGACCTTTTGAGATTATGCTGTGGGCCCATGGGCTGAAGGTCCAATGGTCCCTGAAGAGATATAATCTCCCGCTTACCTGAGGTGTTTCATTGAATGGGAGAGGCCTTACTTCCTCTGATACCACGGCCTCCTCTTCCACGTGAGAGAGGTCTGGATGTTGCTCTACCTCTGTAGGCGGCTCTAGCCCTGCTTCCCCTCACATGCCTATTGTAGCCTCGAAACGTCCCCTGGCTTTCAAACGAGGCGTTGAAAGCTGGGGACGTCACGAAGGCTGGCGGAGCAGAAGCTTGCTGAGCCGGCTGCATCAGTACGAACTGCTGCTGAGGTTGTGACTTAGATATAGAAGGCTGGCCGATCTGTGAGACCGGTACCGCCTGAAGCACTGTTTGAGCCTGAGGTTTCTTAAAGCCCTGGAATCTCCTGAACCTTTTCCTTTCTTTAGGTTGAGGTCCGGAGGTCTCAGAGAACTTCCTCTTGAAAGGAAGGCCCCAACGAGAGCGGAGACTCTGGTTCGCTCTAGTTGCCTCCGCCATGACATTATTGACCTCATCCTCTGGAAAGAGGTTAGGTCCCCATATAGAACTCTTCTTAAGTCTATTGGGCTCATGCCTGATGGTGGCCTCTGCGAAGATGTGTTTCCTGCAGTTCTGTCTCGTTACCACAAAGTCGTAAAGGTCCGATTGGAAGGAAGCCAATAACGACTTCGTGAGGACCTGAAATAGAGGTTCGTCATTATAAACCAATGCCGTTACCTCTGAGATGGTGACGGAGTGCAGGGAGCGACTCAACCTGCACTTGGCCTCAAATTCCGCCTTGAGCAGAGCCTCCGGAATTCTGGGAAGCTGCTCGCTGAATAGGGTGGAGGCACACTCGGAATCGAGTTTCCCCACCGTAAAGGTTGCCGGAGCTCCCAACCAACACTCCGAATCTCCGGGGAAGAGAAGGGAAGTAGAATATGTCTCCTGGAGTTGAGGCATGGGCTTGCCATCTATCCCCGCCTGAAGAGTCAACTCTGCAATCTTAGTAGTGCAGGGGGTAGGGATGGCGTCACCTATGGAGAACATCGTAAAACTTCCCTTGAAGGGGGTAAGTTTCGTGTTCTCGCACTCCCAATCTGTGAGAGCGCGCATCAGGGTGGATTGAGGTTGGTCCCTTGGGAAGATGACTGTCTTTTTAGGGACCTTATCAGACCTAATCCAGGCTTCTTCCGTTAACCTGGCAAAACCTGGATAGGGAGGCACTAGGTCGGCTGGAAAGAACTCCAGTTCCTCCAGTCGACGAGTGCCCAAACCCTCAATGGTCAGTGTGCCATTATGCAGGGGAGCATGCAGGGCCAGCTGCCACGGGTTTCCCTTATCAAAGGGGGGCAGTTTGGAGGCATCCGGGACAACGTGGGATTGTTGTGCTGCTCCGGATCGGATGAATCCGGAGAGCAAGCTTTCCTGGGCCTGCACCTTTTGTGCCAATGACTGCATTGACTCTCCAGAGGACTGTAAGCTTGTGACCAGGTGAGTCGAGAGAACGTTTAGCCTAGCTTCTACCTTGAGTCGATTTTCTGCATCAGCAGATCGACAAAGGCCTCAGAGTCAAAGCTAGGCTGTGGAGACTTAGCCTTTGAATCTCTGGACCTCGACCCCTTAGAAGAGGAGTAGCCTTACTTGAGGACGCCACCGGTTTGGGAACCAGAGACGACCTAGAGGGAGCTGGCGGATTAGACCTTTGAGGTCTAGAGGACTTTGGTAAGTCCTTCTTTTTTAGGAATTTCACCTTGGGCATAACAGACCGAGATCTGTCCCCAAGGTTAGCTGGTTTCAGAAACCCTTGGAAGGAAGAGGAAGAAGAAGAAGGTGAATTAAATAAAGTTCTATCTAAACTAACCTCGCCTGCCTCACTTACCACCCTACCTTCTACCTGTTGGTCATCCACGCTCATGGGCTCCAGGTGGATGTTAATAGCCGCCACCTCTTCCGCCACCTCTCCGCACAGGTTGTCGTCTTGGGAGGGTTGCGTCTCTTGTCTGATCTTCTCAATGAGTGGGGCGGCCAACTCCCTCGGTAATGCGGCGGAGATCCGGGCACCAGGGTAGAGGAGATTACAGATCTCCTCCGAGAGCACGTAGGGGTTGCCGGACGCAACATTCCTCCCAAATCCGCCGACCCAGGTCTTCAGGGTCGACAGCGAAGAGGCACGGATTGCTGGGTTAGACTGGAAGAGAAGGTAGGACTTACTGAAAATATTCTCCCAAATTTTCGTATGTTTCCATAAGAGGCATCAATATCAAAGGGGACTAAAGATTAGCAGACTCTCATCACTTACCGACTCATCGGACGCCAGTTCGTAGAGAGCGTAACAAATTTCACAGCTGTCCGGGTGCCAAATGGTTAGGTCCCCAACATGCACTGCACAGCTGGAGTGCGAGCGGCACACTTCGTGTCCGCACGATTGCTGGAGAACGGCAGAGCACCCTGGCTCCTGACAACGTACCATCTGTAAGTGAAATGATGGTACATGAGTATCATTAAGGCAAGACTCGCCGGACTAGGTCCGGCGGCCAGAGATTACATTAACTTAGCTTAAGGGTGATGATACATGTGAATCAACAAGGCAAAACCCCGCCGGAACTGATTCCAGCAGCAAATTCTAAAACATCGCTTAAAACTACCAAATGGTTAACTTATATAGATGTAATAAGCAGGTATTCTATGACACTCCGCCATGAATAGTCACTGAAATCTCACTGTGTCTCATAATATGGGGACGGCGTAACAGTGGCGGAGTAGGGGGGGGGTCGTATATAGCACCTTCTCAAACGCCCAAGGCGGAAATCATATAATGGAAACCGCCAACAACCGTGACTCATATCCACCGGAGTGGTTAAATGGACAAAAACAACGAAAAATCAGACTAGTCCAGCAGAGAAGTAAATTCTAACATACCCTAACTGTTATTATGCATCCACGGGACAATGTTCGACGCTCCAGCTACTAACCACTAAAGCAATTAGAAGCGAGCTAACGAAACACCGCCCGTATGGGAAAGGTAGTGAGTGGCGGAAACCCGGCGAATAGCGACCGGTCAGGTGGGTAGCACCCTCCGGATGCCGACTATAACCACCATATGGGAGTGCCGAACGCAAGCGAATGGCTTTCCTCTTACGAGGACAACGCTCAGGCAACGTCACTAAAATCTAATCATTAAGGTAAAAAGATGGGGACTAGGCTACATACACGAGAATATGGAGTTAATTAATCCTAGCCTGCCCTCCAAAAACCAAGCTTCTTGGTCTGGTCAAGAAGGCCAGGATTAATGCCACCGGTGTGGGGAGAGAAGGACCTACGTCCTAGCTCAGCCACACTCCCCAAAACTGAGACAGCTTGGTCAGGTGGTAAAATAAGAAGTGAGGATCCCCCTCGCTAGAGGGACTCGCTTACTAGCCTAAACTCACCTTCCAAAACCTGATGGCCTGGTCAGGAGAGCTAGGTAGCCTGAACATCGTGTAAGAGCACTGTCATGCCTAGTCTTGGTAGGTTAGGCTAGTTAACTACCTTCTATTAGAAATAAAACTACCTAGCATATGAACAACCAAAATATAAGAGATAACCACTCATGATGTGGGGTAGCCTAGGATTAAACATATATAAATACATAATATAAATACATAGTTGACCCGACGGCAGGGAAGGTCCAGGAAATATGGGTTATTTTGGTAACGTAAGGTACCCAAAATGGCCTCCCTGACGCCGAATCGCATGCAAAAAATAATCCAGGAATAGATATGTCATCCTTCCTTGTAAAAAACAGCTATCATCATGATCAAATAATTTACACCAACGAGAAGGAACCAGTTCGCTGGTGGAGGAAAGAGACCGATAAAAGGCTCAAATTCTATTGTCAGAAAATGGGGAGCCTAATGCTCTCGTGATACCCGATTCCTCATCTCCAACCAGTGACCTGGTAAATTCTCCAAATAAGCTCCAAACTAAATGGAGTTCAGATAAAAACTAGGAGAATTCGAACATTTATCAGATAAATTGAGACTGAAGGTCGAAAACGGGAAAGAGGCAAACATACAGCCCACGCTCGGCTGTGACGCAGAATTGTTTACACTGGTAAACAATATTTACGTACAAATCAAAATTACGATGCCTCTTGCGCTAAACAAACCAACCAGAATTAGTACTCAACTTAGATGGTGGGAAACTCTCGGTGGAAGACATGATGAGCTGCCAAAATACAGAACAAAATCACAAAAACAAAATTCCACGTGTTCTCGAGGTTGTGCTAAAATTGGAATGACGTGGCGGTCGCGTGATGACGCCTAGTGGGTGAGCGGGGAGGCAATCCTTAGTACGGCACACCCAAATTTGGGACTTTGAGAATAGAGAGGTCTATTGGACGAAGACCTGTGATAGTGGAGTCCACTCACCCCTAGTGCATACCGACACCGTTATGATGAGCGATCCTGGGGTAGTAACCCCGGCATTATTGATAGCTTTTTTCTCTGGTATATTTAGCAATAGTTATACCTATAGAAATGAGTGCTATTGGAACCATTTCACTGGGTGACACAGGTCTTCCCCCAGAAATAGATTTCTCCTTTGTCAAAATCCCTTTTCTGAGTCCAGCCCCGTGTCAGCCGGTGAAATTCCATACTAACACAAATTTCTAGGTATAAATTGCTAGATATACCAGAGAAAAAGAGCTTTCAGGAATGCTGGGGTTACTACCCCAGATCAAGCGTCTTCCCTAAGGAAGACGTCGGTATAACCAAGGGTGAGTGAAAGGATCACAACCACAGAGCTACACTCGATAGACATCCCCATGTCAAAAGCCCTCGAAGAGAGTGGTGAGCTGTTACAGCCCCCATGCACAGGCGTCCGCCAGGCCGGCGACACCAGCGCCACCTACTTCATTCCATTTTCTAGCACGTGACTATCTTCACCGAGATTTTTGTGCTTGTGCTTTTTTGGGTGTTTTCCTGCTTTTTGCCATGTCTTCTAGCAGTTTCACCATCTCTAAGTTAAGTACCATCTTATTGTGGGGTTTTTCGATAAGTTTGGCTGCATCTGTCCATATTTCACAATTATGAGATTGTTGTTTATGGCCACCACGGCGTCCCCTAGCCAGCCATGCCGACCGTGAGGTTGCCCCTTCAGTCTTTTCTGTCGGGGTTGTCTCCTTGTCGTTATATTAATTATCTTTTCCCCCCGGATCTCTTCCTGGCGGTGTTTCCTAGACGGGGGTTTTATTGGAGTTTTATTTTATTTAATGACCCCCATAACGAGTCCCCCCTATAGGGTTCCCGTCATTCCCCGCTTAGGTCTCCCCTCCAGGATGAGTTCCCAGTTGGTCTTACTTATTTACTATTATTATTATTATATATTTTTGCGTTGGTGCTATATATATATATTGTTGCCTCTTTGGGGTAGCGTCAGCTCTATGTCTGGCTGCTCCTCGGAGTTAGGCTATGCACCTTGCATGAGCACATTATTCTTAGAAAATAATTTTTATGTATATTGTGTTTATTGTAATGGTTTTTATTTTATATTGTGTGTGGGTTTTTCTCCCTTGCCTATCATAATGTTAGGCTCGTATTGCTTCCTTGTCCTCTCGCCCTCCTCATAGGTTAGGTGTGGGGCGGATCATCGGGTTGAGGGAGTTTTGTCGCTGTTTCCTCCATGGCCGTTTTTGGGGTGGCAGAGTGAGCCCCCTTTGTTCTCCCCCTTCTTTTCGAAGGGGTAGAGTTCATTGGGTGTGCCTCCTCTAGGCTATTTTCTTTTTGCCCCCTCCTTTCCAGTCCTGGTTGGTTCTCAGCACAGAATTTCTCTCCCTGTTATTCCTTCCTCCACCCTCCCCTTACTCCTTTCCGTTAGCCTAGGCCATGCCTAAGCACGGGTGTTCACCTAGGCTTTGCCTAGTCAGGAGTCGGGCGTTGAGTTCTTGGTCGCATCCCTTCCTTCAGGAGTAGGCTTGTCCTGCCAAGCTCATATTATGTTTCTTGGCGTGGCGTGTGATTGCAGTCGAGCGGGTGAATTACTTTCCCTTGTCTCCTGTTTTCATTCTTCTTAGCCTACTCCTCTTCCCTACCCCACCACCCTCCCTCCCCCCCTCATCTCAGGCCAGCTCTTGCCTTTTCTCGTGCGGGTGACGCTAGATGGTGTTTTCTCCGAGTTGGGGACTTCCTCTGGTGGAGAGATTCGTTCCCTCCCAGAACTAGTCCCCGGCAGTGCTGTGTTTGTTTTGATGTTTCGTTTGCCACTCTCCAAGATCGAGCGGGTTTCGAACATTCTTTCTTTGGTCTTGTCCACTCTCTGTCGGGTTGCTTTGGTTGGGTTGTTGACGCCTGCTCCGGCTTATATTATACTTGGCCTTTCATGACGGGCACCTCACCCACCTTTGTTTCTCTGGCGGGGAGGTTCGAGAGAGGGGGAGTGAGAGGGAGAGAGGGATACCTCCGGTCTCCGGAGTTGATTATCTCATTATTACCATCACTTGTATCTTATATATATTTATATTATCTGGTGGAGTGAGCTTCTCACTCCGCCACTACACTTATTTTATGTGTTTATTGAGTCCGGTGCTCCACCCTGGGGTTCCGCCGTCTTTTTTGCTGGCAGCCCTTGTGGTGGGTCCCTGTTGTCTCAAACTTTCTGTTCCGCCGGAGTATTCCGGTGACCGGGAGTATCTTGCCTTCCACTCTGTTTAAGTTATGGCTTGGTGGTCTCGTCTCTGACGAGGGGTTTTTCTCTCCACCGGAGCATTCCGGTGATAAGCGGAAATACCCTGGCCTTCCAGCTTTAGGTTGCTTAGAGTGGTAGGTTCATGTACTTTTTTACACTTACAGACTGTTCGTTGTGAGGAGCCGGGATGCACCGCTTCTCTCCAGCAACCGTATGGGCATGTGGTGTGCCGGACCCACGCTGGCTGTGCGGTCCGGTTGGATGATCTCATTGTTTGGCACCCCGACGGCTGTGAGGTTTGCTTCGCTCTGTGCACTGGCATCCAGGACGAGTCGGTAAGATATAGCTTCTCATTTCTTACGTCCCTCATATCTGTGTAGTGCTTATATGGTTTTCGGGCTTATTTTTCCGTTCAACCCTAATTGTCCGTTCTCTTACAGGCGGACGAGTCTTCCAAGAAGACTTCCCTTGAGTCTCTCCGCGCCTGGGTGGCTGGGTTCGGAAGAAATGTTCCGTCGGGGAAGCCTTATGTCCTTGACGCGAAGTTGCGGGACCTGCTTTACCCCGGCGCCCGGGTGGCTGCTGCGGTTCCCGAGGAGTTGGCCAACCCCATCATTCAGCAGATCCGGGATGCGACCCAGCCACCCCAAGAGGACATCCTTTATGCGGAGGTGTCGGAGGATGTCGCCGCGTTAGACTTGGACCTGGAACCGATGAACACAGAGCCGGACCGAGTGGTAGGTAGCGAGGTAAGTGAGGTTGCGGGGGCGGGCGCCCTTTTTGATTCCCCATCTTCCTCTGTGTCTTCATTTTCAGGTTTTGTTAAGTCTTCCACCTTGGATGACAGGGCTCCATCAGCTGTCCCTAAGTTGAAGCTGAAGACTTCATGGAAGGCGAAGGGCTTTAAGTCCTCGTCTTCCAGGAAAGCATCTCCTTTCCCCCCGTCGAAGGCTAAGGGTCCCCGTACCTGTAGCCTCCGGGAGCAAACCTGGAACCTCCGGCAAAGGCGCGAGTAAGAGGGCATCAAAACCAAGCCCTCCTCGCCAGCCTGCCTTTGACCCGGAGGCGTTTGCAAACTCGTTGTTCGAGAGGTTCTCGGCGGAGGTCGAGTCAAAGTTCTCTAAAATTTCTGAGAAACTTACCAGCCATGATAATATACTGGTGGGAATGGCTCGCCCCGGCGGAGTCGAACCACAGTATGCTATCCCTGACACGGCTGATCTCCCTCCTTTCGATGTCGGGAACCCCTGGCGTTTTGCCCTTTGTGCCATTCAGCACGAGGGTACTTTGACTGTTGAAGGTCTTGGCACGAGACGGTTAGAGGAACTTGAGTTCTTTCCTCCCGATCTCCTGCCCCCTTACCCAGGCTTCGTTAGGCTGACGGAGGAAGCCTGGGTACGCTCAGACAAGGTCCCTAGAGAGACAGTGATCTTCCCTAGGGAACAAGCTCAGTCGGCTCTCCTGCGCACTCTTACGGAGTGGCAGGCAGACAAAACAAAGCTTACACCTTTCAAGGGCAACTACACCATGTTCGCCCTGGGTGATAAGTTGCCGACTCCATGCCTAAATAAAGTGGCTCTGGCTACGGCTCGAGCATGCTTTGACGGCAACCCCTTGCCTCAATTAAGGGAGACAGACTCCACATCCCTGGTATTCCCAGGGGGTGAGGAGTTCTGGAGTGACGCCCCATCCACCTTTACTGTGGGAAAGCTGGACGCTTACTGTGCGTCTACCCAGTTCAGCGAGCAGCTTCCTAAGCTCCCGGAAGCCCTGCTGAAGACAGAATTTGAGGCCCGGACTAGGCTAGCCCGGTCCTTGAACTCCGTCTGCCTCACAGAAGCGACTGCCGTCTCCTGTGCAGATGAGCCCTTCTTTCAGGTTCTGGCTAAATCCCTGTTAGCAGGGTTTCAGACAGACCTTTTTGACTTCATGATGGCTAAGCTAGAATGCAGGAAATTCATCTTTGCTGAAGCCACCATACGTCATGAGCCTAACAAGCTCATGAAGAGCTCTATCTGGGGCCCTAACCTCTTCCCAGAAGAAGAGGTAGCCAGTGTGCTGAGGGAGGCTACTAGAGCCAACCAGAGTCTTCGGTCTCGCTGGGGTATCTCAGCTTACAAGCGTAAGACCCCAGAATCTGGCGGCCCCCAGACTAAGAGTGGTAAGCGGTTCAGGAGACACAAGAGGCCTCATCATCAGACGGTAGTTCAAGCTGTCCTGGTCTCAGCAGTCGCGCAGCCCTCCACCTCTAAAGCTCATCCCCAACAATATGTGCTGGTCCAACCAGCCCATTCCCTTGCTGCACCCTCGTACGTTGCCTCACCGGCGTACAATCCTACCTATGAAGGCCGTGGGTTCTTTCACGGCCTTAATAGGAGTGCAAGGGGGGGAAGAGGTCGGACCCCTTACAGAGGCAAGTCCAACACCGCCCCAAGAGGTAAACCTGGACGTGGTAGAGGAAACAAACCCGCTTCCTCCCACTGAGATCAGTCAGGTAGGTGGTCCCCTTTACTGGTTCAGAGACCAGTGGTCCTTCAGCCCTTGGGCACACAACATTGTGTCCAAAGGTCTAGGATGGAGCTGGACCAAGGACCCCCCCTCCTCTGATCAGGTTTTACCAGCCACCCTCAAGAGTCCTACAGGACTATGTGGCGGAACTGCTCAACAAGCGAGCAATAAAGAAAGTAAGGCACCTAAAATTTCAAGGCAGGTTGTTCACTGTTCCCAAGAAAGACTCCGATCAGCAAAGAGTGATTCTGGATCTGTCGCGTCTAAATCATTACATAAAATGCGACAAATTTCGCATGCTTACGGTAGCACAGGTACGGACTCTACTTCCGCGTGGAGCCATCTCATCGATCTTTCAGATGCTTACTATCACGTCCCGGTTGCGCGGAGCTTCTCTCCGTTCCTGGGTTTCAGACTCGGGAATCAAGCCTACTCCTTCAGGGTCATGCCTTTCGGTCTAAATATTGCACCCAGGATATTTACAAAACTGGCGGACACGGTAGTTCAGCAACTCCGGTCCCGAGGGATATCCCTAGCAGCGTACCTAGACGATTGGATAATTTGGGCACCAACAGTTCTAGAATGCCGGAAGGCCACGGCCACGGTCATCAACTTCCTGGAGTCGTTAGGTTTTCAACTGAACAGAGAGAAGTCCTGCCTGACTCCGGAGTCCCGGTTTCAGTGGCTGGGTCTCCAGTGGGATCTGTCCTCGTACACGTTATCCCTCCCGCCTCCCAAGCGGAAGGAGATAGCCTCCCTTACCAGGAAATTCCTGAGAGACAAAGCAGCATCCCGTCGGGCCCAAGAAAGAATCCTCGGTTCCCTTCAATTTGCCTCAGTGACGGACCTGCTCTTAAAAGCAAAACTAAAAGACATAAACAGAGTGTGGCGGAGTCGAGCCAATGTCAGGCTCAGAGACAAGGTCTCCTCCATCCCCGGATTTTAAAGGCAAGACTGCGGCCTTGGTCCACAGTCAGCGGCCTGTCCAAAACAGTTCCGCTTCAGTTCCTCCTCCGGCACTGGTAGTTCACACGGACGCCTCATTAAGTGGCTGGGGAGGGTATTCGCCAAAACAAAAGTACAAGGAACGTGGTCTACAATGTTTCAAAGGTTCCATATAAACACCCTGGAAGCTATGGCGGTATTTCTAACCTTAAAGAAAATCCGCCCCCCCCGCCGGATTCATATCAGACTGGTGTTGGACAGCGCCGTGGTAGTTCATTGCATCAACAGGGGCGGCTCCAAATCAGGTCGCGTAAACCAGGTTATGGTAGCTATTTTCTCCCTGGCGAACAAGCACAGCTGGCATCTGTCAGCCACCCACCTAGGGGGGTGCGGAACGTGGTGGCGGATTCCCTGTCCAGGACCACTCCGTTGGAGACGGAGTGGTCTCTGGACGGAGAGTCTTTCAATTGGATTTGCCGCCGGGTTCCGGTCTCCAAGTGGATCTGTTCGCGACGGAGAGCAACTTCAAGCTTCCCTGTTATGTGGCCCCGAACCTGGATCCTCAGGCGATGCCACGGACGCAATGACCATAGACTGGAACAATTGGGAGAAGATTTATCTGTTTCCCCAATAAATTTGCTGCTGAAAGTACTGCACAAACTCAGGTCATTCAAAGGTCAACTAGCCCTGGTAGCCCCGTACTGGCCGAAGAGCAATTGGTTCCCTCTTCTTCAGGAACTCAGGTTGCGGAGTCTTCGGATTCCCAATCCCAAATTGACCCAAACAGTACAAACCAAGACTGTGTCAGCTTCCTCAAGAATTCAGAATGCCCTAGTTTTATGGACTTTATAAAGTTCGCAGCTCAAAGGGGAGCAAACATTGACCCCGTTAACACTGTTTTTAGAATCAGACAAGAGAGATTCTACTCTCAGACAATATGACTCAGCAGTCAAGAAATTGGCCTCTTTTTTGAAGACATCTGAAGCCCAAACCATGACTACTAACCTAGCAGTTACCTTCTTTAGATCATTGTTTGAAAAAGGCCTTGCCCCGGCCACTATTACCACAGCTAAGTCAGCCCTGAAGAAGGTATTCTTATATGGTTTTAAAATTGACCTTACAGATTCTTACTTTTCATCTATTCCTAGAGCATGCGCTCGTCTGAGACCCGTATCACGCCCACATTCTGTTACGTGGTTCCTCAATGATGTGCTTAAGTTAGCATCTGAGACTGACAACTCTCAATGCACTTATTTGGATCTGTTAAGGAAAACTTTATTTCTGATTAGCTTGGCTTCAGGTGCCAGAATTTCAGAGCTGTCGGCTCTCTCTAGAGGTGATGATTTTGTTAGTTTCCTCCCGTCCGGAGAAGCCCTCCTTTCTCCTGATCATAGATTTTCAGCTAAAAATGAGGACCCTCAAGACAGGTGGTCTCCTTGGAAGGTGGTGCCCCTTCCACAGGAGCAGTCCTTATGCCCAGTCTATACCTTAAAGTCTTACCTTTTAAGAACTCCTCAATGTAAGTCGGGTCCTCTTTTTATCAGGGAGAAAGGTGGAACTCTTTCGTTAAATGCAATAAGGCAACAAATTCTGTATTTCATTAAACAAGCTAACCCGGATTCAGTCCCTAAGGTTCATGATATTCGTGCAGTAGCTACTTCCACTAATTACTTTCATAATATGGATTTTTCAGAACTTACCAAATATACGGGTTGGAAATCATCTCTAGTGTTTAAACGCCATTATTTAAAATCACTCGAAGCCCTGAAATTTTCTACAGTGGCTGTGGGGAGTGTCATTTCCCCACCTTAATTATCCATTATCCTTTATCCTTCCCCCTCCCCCCTGCCTCATTTACTTCTCTGGCTGCCCTTCTGGATGATCATGCCTCACTGCCTTGCTCCTCATATTGATATTATTATTGTCTTTTTATTATCTTTTGGGGACTGTATTTTGACATGCTGTAATTTTGGATTGTCTTAGGGGTGCTGGGGTGTTTTTATTTTGCTCCATGTACCCCATATATTTTCTCGTGTTGTAGATGTCTCTCTTATGTTTAGTTATAAGTTCATATTTACTTCTTATAATCTTAAGTATTTTTGAATGTATTTTGCCTTATAATCTTAAGTATTTTTGAATGTATTTTACCTGCCATATTGTTTGGTGTATTGACTTTGTATTCTACTTTTAAGGTCGTATTACTGTATTTTCATGTTAATATTCATTTTTTTATGTGAGAGATATCCTCATTAAATCCATTTCCATAGCTTGTGTTTTTCTTCAGATCACCTTTTGTTTCCTTGTAGTTTGCAGTCTTGGCATGATTCTCTATCACTATTTCACCGGCTGACACGGGCTGGACTCAGAAAAGGGATTTTGACAAAGGAAAAATCTATTTCTGAGGAAGGCCCCGTGGTCACCCGGTGACCCTCCCAGAAGTGGCTTCCGCTCCCCTACTTGCACATGCCAAGCCTGGGGTGGTGCTAGTCTGGAATGAAGTAGGTGGCGCTGGTGTCGCGGCCTGGCGGACGCCTGTGTGTGGGGGCTGTAACGGCTCACCGCTCTCTTCGAGGGGTTTTGACATGGGGATGTCTATCGAGTGTAGCTCTGTGGTTGTGATCCTTTCACTCACCCTTGGTTATACTGACGTCTTCCTTAGGAAGACGCTCGATCTGGGGGTAGTAACCCCAGCATTCCTGAAAGCTTTTTCTCTGGTATATCTAGCAATTTATACCTAGAAATTCGTGTTAGTATGGAATTTCACCAGGTGACACGGGGCCTTCCTCAGAAATAGATTTTTCCTTTGTCAAAATCCCTTTTTTACGCTGATTAACAATAAATACGTAAAGCTTGTATTATGATGAAATGAAGTGAAAATAGCGAATAGAATCATTTTTTTTTACACATAACAAACATCCCTCAAACGGCCAACGTCATCTATTAATGAAAAAAATAGCTATATTAATTTCACAACGAGACGTATTTAAGTTATATTTTGACTTAAAAACAGTTCATATAAGGAAAAGTAACCTTGCCCCATATAAATAAAGTATCTAGAGATTCATTACACTAACTAGAAGCAAGAAAAGCGTTCTGAAGTGAGTTAAACACGGCAAAATAAACTTACCGCGTAATCAATTTCCAAACAAAAACACTAATTGGAATTTATACTACAAGAGCAATATAATATATACAATATTATTGGATACAATGAATTAAAGCATAAAATTTTAAAAGATCCATGGAAAAGATGCATATTCTATGTGTTCATAAGTCACTCTGCATGAACCTCCAGAATTAGCTGTTATTAACAATTACTATACCATGTACCTTTAGAGTATAATTTATAGAGTAGCTAGGCTACCATATTTCTATACATGGTGCTGAATACCCTAGTGTAGGTTAGGCTATATTCGAGATATGTTTTTTCTAACAAACGATCTGTATAAGCATGTTTAGAGTTTTTTTGTGTTTGAACTATCAAAATAGGCTGTTCTAAGTGTTTTTAAAAGGGTTCTAAGTATCCGCGTATTTTAGCTATTTGCAGCGGGGTGTAGTACGCATCCCCGCTAATAGAGGGGGTTTACCTGTGTATGTATGTACTGTATATTTATATAATATATGCTTAAAAAATCACAGTAGATGCACGTGACTTCAGTGTATAAGTGAATCCCACAGGAAAAAGACAGGCAGAAGTTCAGTACCAAGCGCTTTCACGTTTATTGACGCATTTATATATAATATAGGCTATATATATTGTATATACTGTATACGCATATTTAAAAAAGAAGTCAGGTCTTAGTAAAAAGTTTATTCAAATATTCTACTATTTGAGAAATCCTTATCTTTTCAATTAAACAAGAGATCAAGGAGCCATGGCATGCATTTCATTCATAATAAAATTATTACCTTTCAGCCTTAATGCAACTTTTAACAGTTGTTTACATTGCATTTTCTGAGCTCGTCCCTGTGTCAGCCGGTGAAATATCCATCCAGCACATATTTCTAGGTAAATACTTTGCTAAATATACCAGAGAAAAAAGCTATTAGGAATGCTGGGGTTACTACCCCAGATCGATCATCTATAATAAAATAGATGTCGGTATAGGTAAGGGTGAGTGATTGTTGTCACTGCCACAAGACCGCACTCTGAAGATATCCCAATGACAAAACCCCCGGAACATGGGGAGCCGATCCAGCGCCCACACTCACCCGCCCGCCAACCGACGACCCCAGCGCCATCTGAACTCATTCCATTCTAGCACGTGCTTGGGTTTAAAGCTTTTTTTGTGCTGCTTCCTTTTTTGGATAATTTTGGATTATATTCATCATGGCATCAAGTAACTTCACTGTATCTAAGTTAAGTACCATCTTCTTGTGGGGTTTTTACTACTTGTGAGGCTCTTATAGGCCCGTAAATTAATATTTACAGGGTCATATATCGGATGCTCCCCGGCGTTCGCCGCCTCAGCCATGACCACCTTGAAGTACACTCTTGCAGCTGGTTTCTGCAAGGGTTTCTTTCGGTCGCTTATATTTTTATTCAGGTTTTATAATTCCCCTTCAAGAAGTTCCCTTTGGAGATGTTTTTCTATGTCGAGCAGGTCCTGGTACCTTGATTAGCACTGTTCCTTACGGAGGCCTCCTCCTCTTATTTTGGTTCTTATAGTTAATTCATAGCATATACCAGGTTCTCGTTCAAGTAGATTCCCTCTCCAGGGTGGTGCTATCTTTTGTCAGCTTCTGACCTATGGTGTATTGGATGTCATGAATAATTTAGCTTTATTATGATCCAAGCTCAGCGTCAGGTGCAGTCTAATGGCTGCCTACTTCCTGTTCGCCTTGCTCAGTTAGGCTATACGCTTAGCGCAAGTTCTTTTAATTTTGTATATTTATTCATATTACGGGTACTTATATGTAAACTGGTTAATTTTAATGATATTTATTAGAAATGGGGATCCTAGCCTAACCCTCTCGTTCCAATCGGTGGGTTAGGCCATTCAGGTTAGGTTTCGCATTGTCTTAGCTCCCATCTCTCCTGACTATGTCGCTTGAGCGGGGGAGGGAGGGGTAGGCTGGTCGAGGGAGTTCCTGTTTGTTGTTCCATCCGCCTTACCGCTTGTTTTGGGTTTGCTGGAGTATCTGAAACCCCTGTCCCCTCCTCCCTCTGATGAGGGAGAGAGAGAAGACAAACAATGTGGGGTATCTTCTTCGAGCATTGCCCTCCTACCCTATGGGTCAGTTGCTGGTTGGACTATGTTACAGGAATTTCTCTCCCTTTCAACCCTCTCCTTCTTCCTTCTCTCCTCCCCCATTGTCTAGGCTTCGCCTTCATGAGGAGGGTGAGAGTTTGGTGATTACTTTAGATTAATGCTGTTACCCTATCCTTCCCTAGTACTCAGGTGAGTGTCATGAGTCTCCCTACGAATAGGTAGTCGATACGTTTGTTTCGGCGCCCCGCAGGGAGTTACAATCAGTGTGTGGGGGGGTATCCCCCATCCTGTTAACAATAAAACTCGGTCCCACTTTCCAAGTATGGTATAAACCTCCCCCCCCCCGTCTTGCCAGTGGTATGTCATCTCCTCACGTGCGGAACGTCGGTCTCTCCGATTGTCACACGGAGGGGGACTGGTCGGGTTCCCAGTTGAGAGTCACCCACCCTCCTGGGCCCCGTCCTAGTGTCATCCGCTAGGCTAGTGTTTCGTTGGTTCGCTCTCCAGTGGATCGAGCTGTACTCCGATCACTTTCAGGGTTCAAATACTTGCTCGCTAATTCCGCTCCGCCGTCCCCGGCCCTCCCGTTGCCTCCGGTGCTTTTGGTCTTCCGAGGGTTGGCTTTAGTCACATCTAGCTCTCTAGCTGTGTAATGACTAATGGTAATGATTTACCCTGCCTTACCCGCTGTAACCAATTGTCAGAGGTACGGGATCCCGGAGGGGTCTGCGCCGGAACACGGCGACCTCCAGTGTATTGTTATCCTATATCGTTAACCAGTTACTTAGTGCCGTTATAATTTATGCATATATCATGTTTTGCTCTAGTTTTTTACCCCACCGGAATGCTTCAGTGGACCCGGTATAAACTAAGGCCTGCTGCCGGGCTCCGGCAGTATCTATTCTTAAGTAAAATTACTATTATGAGTTGCATAATCCTAGATTAAGGTCCTACTCCGCCGTACTATCTCCGGCGCTCCTTGATCTAGTGTGGTTATGTTTTGCTCTAATTTATCGCTCCGCCGGAATGCTCCGGCAGGTCCGGTATAAATTATTTTAATATACTCCAATACCTACTATAGTTTGAAGTCCTTTAAATTAGTAGGTTCATATACTGTTATTATTACAGACGGTTCGTTGTGAGGAGCCCGGGTGCTCTGCGGTACTGCACCAGCCCTATGGGCATGTCGTCTGTCGATCCCATGCGGGCTGTGCAGTCCGGTTGGATGACCTAGTCGTGTGGCACCCGGACGGTTGTGAGGTCTGCTTCGCTCTTTAGGAGCGTGTCCAGGACGAGTCGGTAAGCTTATAGTTACGGCCTTTAGTTTTCCTGGTATCCTCACTTGTTTAATTTACGTTATGGGCTTAATATATGAATTATATATTTCTCACCAAAAACTCAGTTGTTAAGTCCCTCCCCTCTTCCAGGCCGACGAAACCTCCCGGAGTGACGCCTTGGGTTCTCTTCGAGCCTGGGTGGCTGGGTTTGGAAGGAATGTTCCGTCGGGGAAACCGTATGTTCTGGACGAGAACATCCGGAACTTGCTCTACCCCGGCGCCCGGATCTCAGCGGCTGTCCCTGCAGTAGTCGCTGCTCCCGTCATCGAGCAGATCCGGGTAGAAACTCAGCCTCTCCAGTACGAAAGCCTCTACGCCGAGGTGTCGGAGGAAGTAGCGGCCATAGATCTCGACCTGGAACCGATGAATACGGAACAGGACCAGGAGGTAGGTGGGGAGGTAAGTGAGGTAGTGGGGGCGGGCTCCCTTTTTGATTCTCCTTCTTCCACCGCTTCATTTCAGGGTTTTCATAAGTCTTCTCTTTTGAGGGACGGTGCCCAATCCACTGTCCCCAAATTGAAGAAGACTTGGAAGGCGAAGGGCTATAAGTCCTCGTCTTCCCGCAAAGCATCCCCCTTTCCTCCGGTGAAGCCATGGGATGATAGTCCGGCGGCTTCCACAGGCAAGGCCACTGTCTCTGCTAAGAGTGCGAGTTCGAGGGCAGCTAAGGCTAGCCCTCCTCGCCTGCTTGCCTTTGACCCGGAGGCTTTTGCAGGGATGCTCCTGCAAAAATTCTCTTCAGAGGTAGATGCTAAGCTGAGTAAGCTTACAGAGAGGCTGCAGAGCCAGGAGACCATGCTCTCCGGGTTCATGCGCTCCGAAGGGTCCGCAGTTCATTATCCCGTTCCGGACGCCTCCGCCCTCCCTCCATTCAACAAGGGGAATCCATGGCGTTTTGCCCTTCATGCTCCCCGGCATGAAGATCCCCTTACCATCGAGGGTCTAGGCACGCGCAGACTCGAGGAGTTAGAATTCTTTCCTCCTGATCTGCTGCCCCCCTACCCAGGCTTCGCCAGACTGACGGAGGAGGCTTGGGTGAGATCGGATAAGGTCCCAAAGGAGACAGTAATCTTCCCGAGGGACCAGGCGCAGTCCGCATTGATGCGCTCCTGTAGCGAATGGCAGGCGGAGAACACAAAGTTGACCCCCTTCAAGGGCAGCTTCACAATGTTCTCGTTGGGTGATAAGGTCCCAACCCCCTGCATGACTAAGGTAGCCCTCGCGACGGCCCAGGCTTGCTCGGAGGGTAAGCCGTTGCCTCAGCTCCGGGAGACTGATCCTACCGCTGATCTTCCCGAGAAGATGAATTCTGGAAAGATGCCCCGGCCACCTTTACTTCCGGTAAGCTGGACCCGGAGTGCGCATCCAACATCTTTAGTGAACAGCTTCCCAAATTGCCAGAGGCTCTCCTCAAAGCAGAGTTTGAGGCTAGGTGTCGGCTGAGCCGATCTCTTAACTCACTGTGCCTGGCGGAAGCAACCGCTGTGACGTTTGCGGAAGAGCAACTCTTCCAAGTCCTGACGAAGTCCCTATTGGCAGGATTTCAGGCGGACTTATATGACTTTATGGTAGCACGACTGAATTGCCGCAAATTCATCTTCAACGATGCTACCATCAGACATGAGCCTAACAAGCTCATGAAAAGTTCCTTCTGGGGGGCTAACCTCTTCCCAGAAGAAGAAGTCAATAATGTCCTGGCAGAGGCAACCAGGGCAAATCAGAGTCTGTGCTCCCGCTGGGGTATCCCCGCCTTTAAGCGGAAGACCCCCGAGTCCGGCAGCCCTCAATTATTATTATTAATATTATTAAAGTAGTTTAACCAGACCACTGAGCTGACTTTCAGCTCTCATAGGGCTGGCCCGAAGGATTTGATTAAAATACTAGGTCTAGGCCTGAAGTCCAGCGCTAGGACCCAATAGATCATCCAATACTAAGATGAATGAATTAAAATGAAATTAAAAACTGCACATAGGCACATGCTCTCATACAATAAATACATTTACTCAGACTTCCTTACATACATACTAAAACGGTATATTAAAATTCAGAATATAAATTAAATAAAATGTTAAAAATTCTTCTTTTTTGTAAAATTCAAATGTTAAAAGGATTTTCATATTTTTATTATTTACTTTTTTTTATATTTTGTTAATTAAATTACAGTTCTTCAAGAACATCAAAGTTGGAATGATTGAAAATGTGAAAGATTCTGACAAAATTTCTTTCACTGACCTATTTCCAAAAGTAGACATTCGTTGTCGGTCATACTTTGGACATTCACATAACACATGTCTGACCGTTATTATTACTCTGCATTCTGAGCACTCGGGAGCCGGGCCATGTGGGCTGCTCATTAAGTGCCCACGTGTCAGACGAGTATGGCCTATTCTGAGGCGTGTTAAAATTACTTGTGCGTGTCTCTCTCTTTGATATGATGAACTCCATTTTTTAACATTAGGTTTTATTTCTTTCAGTTTATTACTTTCAGGTTCTTCATCCCATACATATTGCCATTTATTTATGATACCCATTTTTATGTGAGGTGCATAATCAGTAACAGGGATATTCACATTTGATCTTGTCATGTGAGTTGCTGCTTTAGCTGCTTTGTCTGCATCTTCATTTCCTTTGATCCCTACATGCGCAGGGATCCAACATATTTCTACATTTTTTCCATTATTATATAATTTATGGAGATATAATTTAATTTGTTGTACTATATTATTATTTGATTTGTAACTTTGAATAGCTTCTATAGCGCTTCTTGAATCACTGAAAATCACAAAATTATTGAATGATGATTCTTTAATTATTTTTATAGCTGATGCAATTCCATACAATTCTGCTGTAAATACAGAAGCATTATTGGGCAGGAGAACTGATAAGTTTTGTCTTGGGACACTGCAGCATATCCTACTCCGTGTTCTGATTTAGATCCATCTGTATATATTATGTAATGTGGACCTTTTCGGTTTATATGCTCTATTGTATGCTGTCTATGGTGTTCTGTTGTATATGAGTTACTTTTTGATAAACACTTGAGGTGTGTGCAAATTCTCATTTTATTCATTATCCAGGGAGGAGGTGATTTTACTATTACAGGCACTTGTAAATTTATATTCAGCGACTCAAACAATCTCCTAGCTCTAATTGGGAAAGGTGGTGGATGGTTGTTTATAAATACATCTCTTAATTCAAATAGTTTTTTGGTTGGAGAATCACTAGTTTGAATTCTTAAAGCACTTTTCATTGTTACTAGCTCTCTATCGAGAGACAAAGGCAGTTCACCACATTCAACTTGTAACGATGATTTTGGCGATGATCTAAAGGCTCCTGAGCATATTCTAGGGCCTTCATTATGAACAGGGTCTAACATTTTCAGAACTGTATCAGATGCCGAGCCATATGCTTAGCTTCCATAATCAATGATGGACAGAACTGTTACTTTTATACAGCTAAGGGTATGTCTAGTGCTCCAATAGTTTCGATAGTTTTCTAATTAGATTTAATGCTCTTTTACTTTTAGATTTTACATATGTAATGTGGGCTCTCCAGTTCAAGTGGGTATCAAATACCAATC
Organism: Macrobrachium rosenbergii; assembly: GCF_040412425.1. Lineage (NCBI taxonomy): Eukaryota > Metazoa > Arthropoda > Malacostraca > Decapoda > Palaemonidae > Macrobrachium > Macrobrachium rosenbergii. Next base: position 71,779,283 of record NC_089742.1, on the reverse strand, counting down.
CCAAAAATTTTGCTGTTTGGCCAATTGGTATAGCCTACTATGGTTTCGGATTTTTAAATCTATTTCTTCACCTTTTTTCCACTTTTTATTTTTATAAAACATGATTGCTTGAGTTTTATCGATGGAAAATTTAAAGCCTACAGATGAGGCCCATTCATCTATTTTTATTATGCTTTTATTAATGATTCGTTCTGCATGTTTTATTCTGGATGCTGAATAATATATGGCAAAATCATCCATGTACAGGTTACTTTTAATGCCAATAGGTAGATTTTTACTGATATCATTGATTGCTAAAGTAAACAGTGTTCCACTAAGTACGCTTCCCTGTGGAACACCGTTTTCAAGTGGAAATGTTCTAGACAGATCATCATCAATTCTCACCTGAAAGTTGCGGTTTGTCAAAAAGTTCTGTATAAACCTAGGTAGATGTCCACGGATGTTGTTGTTCTGTAAAGTTTTTAATATAGCATACCTCCATGTGGTATCGTATGCCTTTTCAATGTCAAAAAAGACAGCTACAGTAATTTGTTTTCGTTCAAAACCTCTACGTATATGGTCTTCTAAGTTACAGAGAGAATCCAGTGTGGATCTGTTACACTGTGACCCAAACTGAGTGGGAGTTAAAATTTTATTTTCTCGAATGTGCCATGTTAGACGAGCATTTACCATTTTCTCTAACAATTTGCATAAGCAGCTTGTTAAAGAAATTGGTCTGTAATTAAATTATTTACGTTACTGGGATCTTTTCCAGGTTTGGGGATTGGAATTATTATAGCTTTACGCCATTCATCTGGAAATAAATTTCGAAGCCATAAATGATTATAAAACTCTAATAAGTATGACTTTGCCAAAGGTGCTAAGTGGCAGATCATCTCAAAACAAATATTGTCACCTCCAGGAGCAGATTTATTGCTGTTCGAGAGAGCATATTCCATCTCTGACATACTAAATTTTCTATTATAATATATATCGTCAATTGTTTCAAAATTTATTGTTATTAATTCTATTTTATTTTTTTTTGTGCGGAAGTGTTCATCTAAATTCTTATCACTACTTACATTTGCTAAATTTTCTCCCATTATATTACTTATTTCTTTTGGATCAAGTGTTCTTTTTCCCATCCTTTAATATGGCATGTCTAGGTGGTTTGACATGGGTACCATTTATTTTCCTGAATTTTTCCCATATTTTTTGTATGGAAGTATTATTAGAGAGATCTGATACGTATTTCCTCCATGAAATGATTCTTCCTTGAATTACTTCTTTTTAAATTTTGCAGATATTTTGTTGTATATAGGTTTTAATGTTTCAATTTCTAGTAATAATATAGTAATTTTTGTAAAGTTCTTTCTAATATTGGTAATTTTTTATTCATTTTATTGAACTTTCTATTCAAATTATCTAATCGTCTCCCTATAGAGTGTTTCATATTTATTAATTCTGTTAACTCATCAGACCACCAGGGAACTTTGTGTTTTGTTGGATGGGGTTTTGACTTTGGTATTGCTTTATCAGCAGCATTTTTAATGAAATCAACAAGAAATTTATTAGTTTCATTATGGTTTTTTAAATATTCAAATTGTGGGATATTTCTAGTGTGCATTTCATATCGCTCCCAATCTGCTTTATAAATGTTATAGTGAGGAACATGTTTTGCAGGATTATTTTGCAATAAGGAAATTAGTATTGGGAAATGATCACTGGTGTGCAAGTCATCAATTGTATTCCAATCCAATCTGTCAACTATGCTTGTTGTACATAAAGTTAAGTCTACTGAGGAAAATGTTCCATGTGCTTTTGAAAAATATGTGCTAATTTCCGTCATCATTTATACAGCACATGTCGTTGGAATCCATGAACTCTTCTATTTTACTACCTATTCTATTTGAGTTTGTACAATGACAGTCCCATATTGGGTTGTGGGCATTAAAATCACCTACTATTAATGTGGTGCCTTGGTATTGTTAAGTAAATCTTTAAGTTTATCAATGTCGTAACTTTTATTAGGTTGGTTATATAAGTTATAAATTATGTAATTATCATTTTTTATTCGTATTTTAATACTTGATATTTGCAAGTCAGTAAAATTTACAGGTACTCTGTCATAACATACTTTGTTATGTACATATATAGCAGTACCTAAATTTCCTTCTTCTTCTCTAGATGTAGATACTAAGGTATATTTACCTATTGTTGATATTGTTTTGTTGACATGGTGTAAACATATTATCATTGGTTCATATTCTTTTAATAACCGTTGTATTTCTCCTAGGTGTAATCTGGTCTGTAGACCATTTACATTCCATTGTATAATATAACTATTGAAAATATTTTTTATAGCGGTCGGGTTTTACTCTCTTTTTTTGTATTATCAATTTGGAATTTTTCTAATAATTTACTCACCACATTCATCTGTTTTTCCTTATAATAGACTAAGTGATCAATGCACATGCACCCTTTTTCATGGTTACTCAAATCTGTGTTTTCTTTTTTTCTATATTTCATAAAATTTCTTATAATGTTTGTTAAACCATCTTTCGTTATGCTTTTGTTGTTATTGCATAATTCAATGAAACAATCATTACATCCACAAGTATTATCATGTGTATTTCTCTTTTCATTTGCTCTTGTACCAATTACTGGAGAAGGAGTAATCTCTTCTCCCTTGACATAATCATCTATGGTATGATTCTCTTTCACTTCTTCAGTGTTCTCGACATTTGCCTTCATAGGTTCTATTATTATTTTAGGAGATAAAGGTATATTCTTAGCTTGTTTTTGTTTTTGTTCCTTTTTCATCTCCTTTATCTTTGGTTTAACTGATGTTTCTCTATTAATAGTTGGTTTCTTCGTTTTGGGTGGTGTTCTCTCCAAAGGCCTTTTTTTATCTTTAATTTCCTGTCTATCTCTACCCTCTTCTGATACTTTAGTAGCAGCATCCTCCTGTGTTTCTATCTGCATTAATATTTCAAATGAATTGGATAAAATATTATCCATCTCATTTGTATCTGTTTCTTTATTCTTTAGCATTTTATTTTTTATTTCTAAATTATTAATTTTTTCTTGAGGTTTACTTTTCTGTGCTCTGTTATTTCTATCTGTTTCCGTTTTTGCTTCATTTTTTGCTCTTGTTATTGAGGAATATGAATGTTTCTTAGATGGATCTTGCATTCCTCTCACTTTTAATTCCAATTTAGCCTCTTTGATAGACATCCCTGTTCGTTCTTGCAACATTTTCAACTCTGTATTGTATATGCAGTACACACACTCCTTGGACCTAGCATGATGATCCTGTCCACAGTTTACACATTTTGGTTCACTACATTTCCATTGTGTGGCATGTTCAGTTAGATCCACAATAAGCACATACAGGTTCATTATGACAGTTTTTCTTTGTGTGTCCATACTTACTACAATTTTGACATTGTAGCGGTTTGGGAACATAAGGTCTCAATTCTCTATTTTGACCGAAAATTTTTATTTTTTGAGGTAACTCTTGACCCTCAAATTTTATTTTTGCAATTCTTAATGCTTTATTATTTTGTTTACTTGGTATTATATATACCTCACAGTCTTGCATTTTGGTATATCTCATTTTAAGAGAGTCCAACAGTATATTTTTGTCAACCGGTTCGTCATTATTTTCAGGAAGTACAATAGTACCCTGAATGCTGTTCATAGTGTCATGCTTCTTTACTTTTACATTTACATTGTTAACACTTTTTATTGACAGATAGTCCTCAGACTGGTTTTTTGTTGTGGCTTCTGTAAGCCACGTCTTCATTTTTATTTGTCTAAACGACATTTCTGTCGTTGAGTGTCTTTTTAATAAGAAGTTTTCTAACTTTAGGGCTGAGAATTGCTGTTCTGTTTCCATGGTTAGAAACCTTGACCAACTTCCACTCCCAAAGAGGGAGTCGAAGTGAGTCAAATTTGGGTCAAGACGATATTTACTTTTTTTTGATTTGTTGTGTACTGGAGCATAAGGTTCCAGTGTGATTATATTTGGATTCTTTATTGTTTTTTCCAAAGAAAGGTTGTTACAAGAGGTTCCATCGGTCGTCATCTGTGCCGAGTCACTACCATCAAAGGGGCCTAGGGGTACTTGAATCTTTATTTTCACTTTGCATAAAGATTTGAGGGAGGAGAAAAAAATAACCTGAAAACCTTAAAAGATATCATCAGCCTTTCATGGAGTTCATTCCTCCACTAATGGCACAAGTGAGAACCGACTCCCAAATGTCCACATCCCTACCCTACCCCAAAGGGGATGGCACAACATGATTAGAGTGGCTCAAGTGTAAGCCAACCCGCTTGATAGGACTGAGAGCATTACTAGAATACAATCATCCCCACCCTAATCACATTATGGGCAAACCGGACAGAATGCCGAGAGTCCTATTCCCAGAACTAGACGCCCCTGGAATCCGTGGTCCAGTCTCGTAGAATAGTTCCGCCTGAAAACTCAGGTCCGAACATTATCGGGCAGTTGATGGTCCTGCCACGGTTCTCACTATTTAGCTTCGGATATAAACCCAATCCCAGCTATGATACCTTTTCCTATTTACCAGGTCCAAGAAATTTGTACGAAAGTGAAAATATCCACGCCATTTAAATCAAAAGGTTTGTAGGTGATCCGTCAGGGCCCGGGCTCTTATTCTTCATAAGAACGAAGAAGAAAAGCCAGGGCCCCTTACCCCCTCACCACGTGAAGGAACCTACTTCGAGGGGGGCGGCCCTCAAGGCAGACCTGGCAAACGATACAGGAAGCACAGGAGACAACACCAGCAGGCTGTTGTCCAGGCTGTACCTGTCTCAACAGTTTGCCAGCCTTCTACCTCAAAGGCCCAACCCCAACAGTTCGTGCTGGTGCAGCCAGCTCAACACTCTCTTGCTGCTCCTTCCTTCGTGACGTCTCCGGTGTTCAACCCTTCTTATGAGGGCCAGGGGTCATTTCGGGGCCTTAATAGGAGCGCAAGGGGGACTAGAGCGAGAGCCTCCTTCAGAGGCAAGGCTGCCTCGCGAACCCCCTCCCAGGGAAGAGGAGGTCGCGGTAGAGGAGGCAAGCCTGCTCCCTCCCAGTGAGAACAATCAGGTAGGCGGCAGACTTTATCTGTTCAGGGACTGGTGGACCTTCAGTCCATGGGCCCACAGTATAGCCTCCAAAGGTTTGGGCTGGAGCTGGATCAAAGGACCTCCACCTTTGACCAGATTTCATCAACCATCTTCCAAAGCTCTGTGGGACTTTATGACGGAATTACTCCTAAAGAGAGCCATAAAGAAAGTGAGACACCTGAAATTTCAAGGCAGGCTGTTCAGTGTTCCCAAGAAAACTCCAGTCAACAAAGAGTAATCCAGGATCTGTCGCGCGTCTCAATCTTTATATTCAATGCGACAAATTTCGTGATGCTTACAATCGCACAGGTACGGACTCTACTTCCTCGTGGAGCCGTCACCACCTCTATAGATCTTTCAGACGCATATTATCACGTCCCGACAGCGGAACTCTCTCCCTTCCTAGGTTTCAGACTGGGGAAACAGGTTTACTCGTTCCGGGTCATGCCATTCGGGCTCAACATAGCACCCAGAATCTTTACGAAGCTGGCGGAAACGGTAGTACAACAGTTGCGGTCCCGGGGGATATCGCTAGCGGCATACCTAGACGATTGGATAATCTGGGCATCCAACGTTGAGGAGTGCCGAAGAGCTACGGCCATAGTGATCGAGTTTCTGGAATCCTTAGGTTTTCAGATAAACAGGGCGAAGTCCCGCCTAACTCCGGAGGCTCGATTTCAGTGGCTAGGTATCCAGTGGGACCTAGTTTCACACAAACTGTCTATTCCACCAGCCAAACGAAGGGAGATAGCCAAAGCCACCAGGCAATTCCTCAAAAACAGGAAAGCCTCTCGCAGAACGCAAGAAAGAATCTTGGGTTCCCTTCAATTCGCATCGGTAACAGACCTGCCTCTAAAAACAAAGCTGAAAGACATAAACAGAGTGTGGCGAAGACAAGCCAATATCAAACTCAGGGACAAAGTGTCACTGATTCCTCAAGTACTAAGGAAAAGACTCCGGCTGTGGTCCACAGTCAAGGGTCTCTCAAAGTCAGTTCCCCTTCAATTTCCCCCTCCAGCCTTAATAATCCACACAGACGCTTCGTTAAGTGGCTGGGGAGGATACTCACCAAAAGAAAAGTACAGGGCACATGGTCCACGATGTTCCGTCAGTTCCATATAAACATCTTGGAAGCGATGGCAGTATTTCTAACACTGAAAAAACTTCGCCCCGCCAACCAGGTTCATATCAGGCTGGTGTTGGACAGTGCGGTAGTAGTGCATTGCATAAACAGAGGGGGTTCCAAATCAAGCCGTATAAACCAAGTGATGATAGCCATCTTCTCACTAGCAGAGAAACACGGCTGGCACCTGTCAGCTACCCATCTAGCAGGGGTCCGGAATGTTATTGCAGACTCCCTGTCCAGAACAGCTCCGCTGGAGTCAGAATGGTCCCTGGACAAGGCTTCTTTCGAATGGATCCGCCGGCAGGTTCCGGGCCTTCAGGTGGACTTGTTTGCCATGGAAAGCAATCACAAACTTCCTTGTTATGTTGCTCCCAACCTGGACCCTCAAGCTCACGCCACAGATGCAATGTCCTTAGACTGGAACAATTGGCAGAAAATTGATCTGTTTCCGCCAATAAATCTACTGATGCCAGTGTTGCACAAGCTCAGGTCATTCAAAGGCCAAGTGGCCTTGGTAGCCCCAAACTGGCCGAAGAGCAATTGGTTCCCTCTTCTTCTGGAGCCAAGTTACGATGTCATCAATTACCCAAACCACAGCTGACTCAAATAGTGCAAACAAGGACTGTGTCAGCTTCCTCAAAAATTCTGAATGCCCTGGCTTTATGGACTTTATGAAATTTGCCGCTCAAAGAGGGGCGGATATTGATCCCATTAATACTCTGTTTCTTGAGTCAGACAAGAGAGATTCTACCCTCAGACAGTATGACTCAGCAGTTAAAAAGTTGGCATCCTTTTTAAAGGAATCTGAAGCCCAAACCATGACCGCCAATTTGGCAATATCATTCTTCAGGTCACTGTTTGAAAAGGGTCTGGCCCCAGCCACCATAACCACAGCAAAATCAGCTTTGAAAAAGGTGTTTTTGCATGGCTTTAAGATTGATTTAACAGATTCATACTTTTCATCCATTCCTAGAGCATGCGCCGTTTATGACCAGTTACCCGTCCTCATACGGTTTCCTGGTTCCTTAATGATGTTCTAAAATTAGCCTCAGAAATTAATAATGATCAATGTTCTTATTTAAATCTGTTAAGGAAGACCTTGTTCTTAATTAGTCTAGCTTCAGGAGCCAGAATTTCAGAACTGTCTGCCCTCTCTAGAGGTGTCAATCACATAGATTTCCTTCCATCAGGAGAAGTTCTGCTTTCCCCAGATCACAGATTCTTAGCAAAAAACGAAGACCCTCAGGATAGGTGGTCCCCTGGAAGGTTGTCCTCTTCCATAAGACCTGTCCTTATGCCCAGTCGCTACCCTGAGGGCCTACTTACAAAGAACTCTCAGTGTTTGTCTGGTCCTCTTTTTATCAGGGAAAAAGGTGGAACACTTTCTTTAAAGGCTATAAGACAACAAATCCTGTACTTTATCACAAGCTAACCCGGATTCAGTCCCTAAGGTTCATGATACCCGAGCGGTGGCTACCTCTACTAATTATTTTCACAATATGAATTTCGCTGAACTGAAAAAGTACACGGGTTGGAAATCTCCATCAGTGTTTAAACGCCACTACCTGAAATCACTAGAAGCTCTGAAATTCCCTGCGGTGGCTGTAGGGAGCATTATCCCTCTACCTTAAATTAATCCTTAATCCCTATCCTTTCTTCCCCGCCCGCCTACCTCATTTATTTGCCCTGCCATTTTCTCCTGGACCAGACATGCCTCGCAGCCTGGCTCCTAATATTATAATGTACAATCTTGCGGTGTTAGTTTTAAGTATGTGATATGTTATACTCACTGTGATTTAGTTTTAAGGCCGGAGGTACCCTTATAAGTTTTGTCTTTTATTTTGTGTCAGTACCTCGCCACTATAGTATTAATGTTGTATATAGTTTATTCTCATGTTCTTTATTATAGTATAAATTATATCCCTAGTCATATCTCAGTTGTTCTGCTATACCTATAGTATTTAATTATATTTTGGGGATAATTAAAACTATTTTTAATAATGGTGTTTTTATACATGATCACCTAAATTTTTATCACTTTTAGACTTTCACCAAGACTTGGTATGATTCTCTGTTATGATTTCACTGGCTGACACAGGGACGAGCTCAGAAAAGGGATTTTGACAAAGGAAAAATCTATTTCTGAGGGAGGCCCTGTGTCACCCGGTGACCCACCCAGGATCTAGGTTTCCCTCCCTGAATAGGCATACCAAGCTTGTGGGGGGTTGCTAGCCTGGAATGAGTTCAGATGGCGCTGGGGTCGTCGGTTGGCGGGCGGGTGAGTGTGGGCGCTGGATCGGCTCCCCACGTTCCGGGGGTTTTGTCATTGGGATATCTTCAGAGTGCAGTCCTGTGGCAGTGACAACAATCACTCACCCTTACCTATACCGACATCTATTTTATTATAGATGATTGATCTGGGGGTAGTAACCCCAGCATTCCTGATAGCTTTTTTCTCTGGTATATTTAGCAAAGTATTTACCTAGAAATATGTGCTGGATGGATATTTCACCGGGTGACAAAGGGCCTCCCTCAGAAATAGATTTTTCCTTTGTCAAAATCCCTTTAGTATTCCTGTTAGTAAATAAGTAATGTATATACATTTTTTGCATGACACTATCATGTATAATTGTTATAGGACAGGTAATCATGGAAATATTCTTGACTACTTATAAAGAGAAAAACATTTTACTCTTTACTATGCAGCCCAATAAAAAAATAAATAAATCATCAGACAACAGCATCTAGCACATTACCTTTCTTTGACAACTTACAGCTGATATATTTCTAATGGAGTACTTTTGATTATCTGCTCATTACTGTACCTTCTTTTGGGCCATGATGGACAACACTGAAAAAATCCAAGTGGTTTTATTTTAATTATTACCCTAACATCATGTAGTAAACATTAAAATGATATTTTTATGATAAAATAAAGTTTTGTACATACTTACCCGGCAGATATATACTTAGCTATAGTCTCCGACGTTCCCGACAGAATTTCAAATCTCGCAGCACACGCAACCGATAGGTCAGGTGATCTACCTTTCTCGCCGCTGGGTGGCGGGAATAGGAACCATTCCCATTTTCTAATCAGATTTTCTCTTCCACCTGTCTCCTGAGGGGAGGCTGGGCGGGCCATTAATCGTATATATCTGCTGGGTAAGTATGTACAAAACTTTATTTTATCATAAAAATATAATTTTTGTACATGCAACTTACCCGTCAGATATAGGCCTATACTTAGCTGATTGGCACCCTTGGAGGAGGGCAAGAGATAGCTAAAAACTAAAAAATGGGAAACAACATATGTTGCAGGATAAACAAAAAACCATGGTTCTTACCTGATTGGGCAGAAGACTTCATGGATACTGTCTATGAGTCTGCTTGCATCAAGAGCTTTAGTGAGGATGTGACCTATGACTGACAGCCCTTCTGGATCGTGCCAATGGGGAATGACCCACTTACATGGCAGAGCCTATTATGAATCGTGTCAATGGGGGCTGACCCACTTACATAACGAAGAAGTTCAGGGCGCTTACATCCAGAACCGGCCTCCACCCCCCCAAGGATTTCGGCACCAGAAAAAGCCGATTGTAAAACCCTGGGGAATGGAGCTCTTGAACCGGTTCTATGGCTTCCTTTTCCAGCATTTGATCCACTGCTAGTAGAAGAGCCTGGTTCTTGACGGTATCCCTGTAACTGGCAGATAACTCCCTGGGAGTTGATGTTAAGGGAGGACTTTCCCTGAAGGGGATGAGGTAACCTCTTCTTAGAATAGAGAGGGACCAGTCATCCGCCCCTCTCTGTGCCCAGACTTCGGCGAACTTTAACAGTCTGGAGTACTCGTTTTTCACTTAGTCCTTTTAATCGGGCGAGAGGAAGACCTTCCTATTCTCTCAGGTCTTCTACTTCTGAAGGAGGCTCTTGACAAAGGGCCCCCTCGAAAGGGCTCCTGAAAGGGAGCCTTCTCCTTCTTGGCGAAAGGAACAGCAGGTCTCATTCTCTTTGATGAATGGGCCAAAAGATCCTGGGTCGCCTTCTCCGACAATGAGCGAGAAATCTCCTTGACCATATCTTGAGGAAAAAGGTGGGGCGAAAGAGGAGCAAACAGAAGAGAGGACCTCTGGAGAGGAGACACGGATTTGGTGAGGAAAGAGCTGAAGACCGATCTCTTCTTGAGGATACCAGCTCCGAATAAGGCAGCGACTTCAGAGGAACCGTCCCTCACCGCTTTGTCCAAACAAGACAACACGCTTACAAAATCATCCATACAAAGGAATTCAGGGTCTCGAGTCCTCCTGGCCAAAGCCCCAAGAGATCAATCCATAAAATTGAACACCTCCACAACTCTAAAAAGGCCCTTGAGGAGATGGTCCAGTTCGCACATTCCCCAAGTCGCCTTCGCTGAAGAAAGAGAAAGCCTCCTGGAGGAGTCTACCAGATTTGAAAAATCTGCATCTGCTGATGAGGGGAGACCCAACCCCAAAGGCTCCTTGGTCTCGTACCAAATTCCAGACTTTCCCAAAAGCCTAGAAGGAGGAAAAGAGAAAACCGTCTTGCCTGCTTCCTTCTTAGACTGCATCCACTCTCCGACTCCTTTAAAGGCTTTCCTCATAGAGATCGTAGGGTGCATCTTGACAAAAGAGGAGGGTCTTGCTGACTTGGTACTATCCCATAAAGATCCCGGAGAAGGAGGGGCGGCATGGCAAAGAGAATCTCCAAACTCCTGAATCAGCACAGAAGCCAGTCTTTTATAATCTGAAACTCCAGCGTCCTTAGGAGATTCCTCCTCTGAGACTTCTTCCAATGGAGCAGACGGGGAGGAAGGCTTAAAAGAAGAGGAGCGCCTATCAGGTGAAGCGAGCCTGGATGGAGAAGCACTCCTGTCCAATGAAGAGCGCCTGCCAGGAGAATGGCGCCTGCTGCCGGACTGGCGCCTGACAGGAGAGGGGCTCTTGTCCACTGATGAGAGCCTGCCAGGAGAGGGGGGCCTAATGCTAGAATGCCTGGCAGGAGAGCGGTGTTTGCTGGAAGGAGGGAGTTTATCCCACGAGAGAAGCTTGGAAGAAGAAGAGCGTCTGTCCAAAGGAGAGGTTCTGCGAGGCAAAGTGCGCCTGGAAGGAGAGGCGCTTCCCTCCGATGATGAGCGCCTGGAAGAAGCGCGCCTGCTGGGAGTAGAGCGCCTGCTCGGCGAAGAGCGTCTTCGTGAAGAAGAAAACTTGCTGCTAGAAGGAAGCTTGACAGGAGAAGAGCGACGACTCGAAGAAGGGCGCTTCCTGGAACTCTTGATGGGAAGAAAGTCATCCTTCCTACGAGACGAGGTATCCTTGGAGAGAGATCCTACAAGCGCTGACAACTGCTCCTGGAGGCCGACCAAAATTTGCTTCGTCGACTCCTTAACTCCTGCTGGAGAGGAGGAGGGGGATCTTCGAGCTCTCTTCCTGACAACAGGCGAATCCTCCGGGAAGCGCTCAGGGCTCGAGTCCAAAACCTCTACTCTAGGAGCCTTCCAGGATCTCTTCAGAGGGCGCGACTCCTCAGCCGAACTCCAACCGCGCCTCGGAGAAGACGAGTCAGACGAAGAAAAGCACTTCTTCAGGATGCCTTTTCTATGGCGATCCAAGGCAGCCTGGGACGCAACGACAGGATCTGCCGAAGGGACGCCTGATCGTTGGGGATGCTCTACATCCTCCTTGCGGCTTTTGACATTCCTCCTCCACTGGTCCTGGGAGTTTGGAAGAGGTCTAGGCCTAGGAGCAATGCGGAGCCGATCAGACGCCCCCTCCACTGCACTGGGGACACTGCACATATCACTATCACTCCTACCTTCCTTCATCGCACGCAGTTGCAATTTCATCCTAAGGATTTCCGCCTTCATCGCAGCCATTTCAGAAGACGAATCCACAGGTTTGGTGAAGGGAGAAGGGGCTGAAACCAAAGGATTAGGAGAGCCTACGGTGTTAATCTCTACTTCGTGCTCAGCAGAGCGAGACCTACTCGAGCTTCTAGAGGAAGCCTTTCTAACTCTATCCTTTTCAAGCTTCTTCAAATAAGAAGTCAAAACCTTCCATTCCTGATCAGACAACTTCTCACACTCCTTGCACCTATTGTCCGAAGAACAATCATTCCCCCTACACCTCATGCATACAGTGTGAGGGTCTACCGAAGCTTTCGGCAACCTCACCTTACACTCTTGCCTAACACACACACGAAACACAAGTGTAACAGTGATATCAGACATCTTAACAGAACAAACCAAGAGCAAATCCAAAAAAAGTCCACAATAGCGTATACCAAGCCAAAAATCCAATACGTCACCAAAATCAGTCCAAAAGATCCTCAGCAAGCGAGAAAACGAAAATCAAAGCAGGAGGAACCAACAACAGATGTTGCCGGAACCAGCGACAGAGAAAATCTGATTAGAAAACGGGAATGGTTCCTATTCCCGCCACCCAGCGGTGGGAAAGGTAGATCACCTGACCTATCGGTTGCGTGTGCCGCGAGATTTGAAATTCTGTCGGGAACCTCGGAGACTATAGCTAAGTATATATCTGACGGGTAAGTTGCATGTACAGAAACAAGCATTTATGTTACAAAAATACACTTATGTGACAAATATTACATACTGGTCCACAATGGACCAATTAGCATCATTTTTAGTACATGATGGACTTCCTTCTACAGGTAATATGTATCGTATCACTTCAACATAATTTTCCTTTTGCCTTCTCCTACTTCTTAATGAGCACCATATTCTTTGGAAGCTTCAATTTCAAATCAATAGCCCCTGTGGGGTTGTTCCATATGAATAGTATTTATCTTCTGAATAATAATAATATCTAAAGTGTTGTTATTCACACTGCGAGCTTCTTGGCGCACGCTATGCACACTGGAACACGGCGCTGCTGTCTCCCCTACTGGGGCAGACAAACCAGTTTGCAGGAGGAGGGTGGGTGTCTCCCCTACCCTCCCATTCCCCTATCAGCAGACAAACCAGTTTGCAGGAGGAGGGTAGATATCTAACCTAACCACCCCCAATCCCCTACCTACCCTGCCCCCACCCAGGGTGGTCAAACAGATCTGCAAGAGGAGGGTGGATAGCTCCCCTACCCTCCCATTCCCCTACCTAACCCGCCCCCACCTGGGTCAGACAAACCAGTTTGCAGGGGGTGGTTGGCTGTGTCATGTCTCATCTACTGTCACCCAGGGGAGGACAAACAAGATCCACTTGGATTTTATTATTATAGATAGATAGTGGTAATTCTAAGCCGGCTGTCCGCGGTGAGCTAGACTGTGGCAATTGGCGTTTATCTATGTTATTTTACTTGCTTTACAAGAATTTAAAGTAATATTTTGTCGCCCGGTTGTAATTAAATTGTGATTGACCTTTGAAGACTACACGACTTGAATTACCTAACGCAGGGTAGGTCTAAGCCGGCATTCCGCTGCAAGCCCGCCCCCCCACCTCCATAGCTAATACGGCAAAATTGTAACCTGTAAACACCTCTAGGATACATTATGTTGGTATTTTTAGGGGTGTTTACTGGTTACAATTTTGCCGTATTAGCTATGGAGGGGTGGGGGGCTTGCCGCGGAATGCTGGCTTAGACCTACCCTGCGTTAGGGCAATTCAAGTCGCAGAGTCTTCAAAGGTCAATGACAGCTTAGTTACAGCCGGCCGACAAAATATTACTTTAAATTCTTGTAAGGCAAGTAAAATAACATAGAAAAACGTCAATTGCCATAGTCTAGCTCACCGCGGACAGCCGGCTTAGAATTACCTAGATAGTTTTTGTGGGAGGTAACAAGGAAGGTTGAAATCTTATTTATAAAACACAAATACACATCACACCTGCTACATTTTATCATGGATTTTCCTTTCCAATCTGACATGTTGCATCACTGCAACTCATCATCATACAATGGCTAGTGTTCTATTGTGTCTTGCCTTACCTCCTGTACAGGCTTTGTTGAAGAGGAATCACTAACCTTTTTTGCTCCATTGGCTTATTCTACCACCGAGCATGTACTTGGCTTCCTCTTTTTGGAATTACATTTTTGTGGCATTTTAGTAAAGATTCTGCTACCTCTATTCTCAAGAATATTCTACAGAATAATGATTCAAATCGTTTAGAAGGCAAAAGTCATAGAATACATATCTCATAATTAAATAAAAGCTGGAAAATCTAGAAAATAAAAGGTGATATGCCTTATTTAATCGGATTTTGATTCTGTAGTAAGCTACTAACCCATCCAGCAGGTCAACTCCCCCCTTGAAGATGTAGTCCACCTGCACAGCATCTAGGAATACATTTTCTACAGTATTCTTCCTCTTTTAGTTCTCTCTTTTGCCACTGTATAAGGCTCTGCATTTGCAGAGGTACAGATTAATGACCTTTTGTCTTCCATGGCACTTATCTTTGCTCTACCAATTGCCCTTTCTCTCTCTTCATAAGAACCACGGTTAAGTTTAAAGTGATTCTTTGTATTTAAATAATCTGTAGTCCTTCAATCAATTTTTCTCTCAATGGTCTTAGTGCACATGAGCCTATTGGCATGTTTGCACAAGTAACTAACACACTCGGAGATGTAGCCTAAACCACTTATCAAACAGAGAAGGCACAACAAATTTTATGGAATAATGTGATTTGGGAAAGCCTCAAAACAATAACAGAACTTGCAATTAACTGGATAATTAGGAAGAACTAAAATATTATGGGGTATTATTTTATAAGTTGCCAATACACACTATGAAATTGTAACTTACATTTTTGAAAAGAGCTCTTCATTCTCATTATTTTGAACCCCATAAACACTATGCGCAAATGACAAATAAAGAAATTAGAAAATTTACGACTTATAAGGTAAGAATACCCTCCCCCCCTCCATAGCTAATACAGCAAAATTGTAACCAGTCAACACCCGTAGGTGAAGTTATATTGGTATTTTAAGGTTCTTTTAGTGCCCTATTATTTCCTAGTTATTTTTGCATGAAAAACTCAAAATGGTTTTTTGTGCAAAAATGGCTGGCTGGAGTCTTATTGGCAACTTGTAAAATTTTACCTATTATGGAAACATTATCAAAGATTTGGATGGGTCACGGTGAGGTTAGGCCAAGTCTCGCTGATCAGGTGAGGAAGCTGCGAAAATAATGCTAAAAATGAACAGCCTAGTTTGATGGGCTAATGGGTTTGACTTACGCTATTTGAGGAAAACACATTACCTAAGTCTTTCTCATCAGATAATTGTGCGTCATTTTCATCAGTGACAGGAATCTCATCAGCTGAATCTGTCAATATCACCTGGAAAATCTTCCAGAACACTAACCAGTTATTTTTTGGAAGACTCCAGCCACCTCATACATAATAATTTATATTTTACTTGGGTAAAACATCTCAAAAAAAATTTCTTCTCAATGCATAACCTGCGCAAGTGGTTACTAACAAAGAAAAAATTAATAAAATTACTCCTTGTAAGGCAATAAGGTGCCCACGCGCCTCCATAGTTAAGGCAATACGGCCAAATTGCAACCAGTAAACAGCCCTATGTTAGGTTAGGTTGTTATTTATCCAAGTAGTGGCTCCGCAGCGGCGATTTCCTTCTAACTTCACTTTTTCTACAGTTTTTAGGTTGCTAATTATGGATTTACCTTCAATTTTTGTCGCACGAATGTAATTAACCTGTAATAAACCTCTTAAGTCCATCCAACTGGGGTTTCCATACGCGATCTTTTTGGTTCTTTTAGTGCCCTATCATTTCCTAACCATATTTGCATGAAAAACCACTTGCAAAGATGCTGGCTGGAGCCTTCCGAAAAATTACCCACCAGCCTAATCATACTCTAGGAACAACGAAATAAACAAGAATCCATCACAAATACCATATTATCCGGCGTTGAAGACACTCCCACCTCTATATCGCAAGTTTGGTTTCACCAACAAAATTTCTAAAAAAGAAGAAAAAGCAGTGGCAACTGGCAACACTGAGGGATCGATGCTTTTACTTCAGTTGCAGCGTGCGAACATTCTTCTCTCTCAATGCGATATAGGTTAGCCTGATACAACATACAGAATATTGTAGTTTTTCCAAGTTCTTTTCATTCCGAACGCTTTGTTTATATTTTTTCTCAAGTTCATTGAAGTGGGCTTATCAGCGTCAGCGAACTGACAAATGTGAACACGTAAAGTAGTAACGTATGTGGTATAATGTTTCCAGCCGGGTTAGGTTTCAGCTTTTCCATGGTCAACATACTCCGGCAAATAAATTGAAATATAAAATTTAGGCCAAAGTCCGAGCGCTGGGACCTGTAGAGTCACTCAGTCCTAAAAATAATGTTGTAACACTTGTTAGAAGATGAAATGTAAGATGGAAGAAAGAGAATATGAATGGAAGCATAGTGAAGGGAAAGAAAGCGGAAGCAGTTAGGAGGCGCCGTAACACCGCATTGGACGTAACTCCGGAGGTAATAATGTCTACAGGGAATCAGGGATATTGGTCTCAGTGTTGCCACTTTTCAAAAAGCAAATTCCCACAAAACACAAATCTCTGAAATGGTTGTAAATATACCAAAATGTAATTGGTTCCTCTTTATTATGTGATAATGCTTAAGAAATTTTGCTGTATGAAATCTTTAAAGGAATGATTTTTATGCAAGAACGTAAAAAAAAGGAATAATATTAATAACAATATTAATAATAATAATAATAATAATTATTATTATTATTATATTATATAGGCAAAATAAGGAATGCTCTTCATGAAAACAAAATAGTAACTCTCAAGCATAACTATTCTAAATTAAAGATTTGTGTTTACATTTTTTTAACAAACGAAATCAGGAAATAATTTTCAAAATAAATATTTGTGTGATTATTTCTATTAGAAGCTTGAGCTTTTAACATCATTAGGCTACTAACTTCTGCTATGTACCTGTACCTTTTAGTAATCTGTTGCAACTAACACGTCTTCTGACACATCATCTTCGTCTTCATGGTGGAGTATCCTTTGCTCCAAAATTCTTCACCATTTCATCACTAGGAATGAAAGATACGCACGTCCTTGATTCCAGTCTTAGCCCATATCGTATTTGTAAAATTGCTTCAACTGACCTTGCCAATAAGCGATTTCTTCGCTTGGAATGCACAACTGAGGCATTCGAAAATGGGAGCGAGAATAAGGCTAAAGCCAAGGAAGACATATTTGGAAAGGACTTTTCGCCAACTGAATTTGTCTTACTACTCACTTCAGCCCAGACTGATACTGTAGGCCTACTGCTAAAACAAGTCTTTGGCCATTCTTCAAATCGACACTTCCTTTCTCTCTCTCATACTGGAGTAATGTTTTTTCACCATTCTTTGGTCTACAGTACACCGTATTAGGTGCACTGACGACGCAACCAATCTGCGAAGACCTGCAAATAAATGGTCCGGGCTACACCTAATGTAGTCCAGTTAACGAACAATTGTGCAAAGGTATTTTAAATTGTGTTTACCCAAATAGAATTTTTTTCGTAAGATAGGCTACATAGTTTTTGAGATAACGGAGATAAAATTGGAAATGTACCTCATCACGGGGGGTTTTGCCCCCCAAAACGACATTTCTACACACGTTTTGAGAGAGGATTTTTTTCTGTGAATATTGATGGCGATGCTATCAAATATTCAAAGAAAAAATTATAATTTCTTTAATATCTTTCAAACAAGCACTCTTTGGTATACTGCATTGAGATGAAATTAAAGTGTAAACTTTCCTCTTTGATTTGATATGTTTATCAATTTGTAAAGTGTGAAGATACTAAATAAATACAGGAAAATACCAAGTAGAGTATACCTCCAGTCAAATCACGATGGGCGTAAGAAATATGGCACTGGTATTTGCTTATTTTGTTTGCCCCTTTGGAAGTCTTAAAATACTCACCATCGCTCCTACACATTAGAGAAAACTATATATTAGTGTTATGAAATTTAACCACAGCGCACTGTTTCTTGCTGGTGTTATTAACTATATGATTGCGAAGGATGATGAGAACGTCTACAAGCCAGGGAAGGCTCAATGAGACTAGTTTTTAAAATGTTGACTTAAAAAACTTCTTTATTTACACAATTATTTACATACAAGCACTCATCACTAATGGATGCATGATCACAATGGCATTCTGCCAGTCAAATTATATCGCAATAGCAAAACGAATCACACAGCACACGTTACGTTACGTTACTCAAAATATCAATTACCACACTCGAATAGAAAGGAAATTCATTTTAAATATTTACTACCGGTTTGAAATAACTTACAATTAAACCTCGGTGGACACATTTACAGGCTTCAATTACTTATCCTACCTTACTTGCTGTACAGTAAGTTCCAAAAGTGAAGCTACAAATTTCAAAATTGATCGTACTTCTTTAGAAACTCTCGAGGGTTGCCAGTTAGTATACTTTATTCCAATTATTGTCAGCCTCTTTATCTGATTATTTTATTCCAATTATTGTCATCCACTTTATCTGATAATAAGTATCAGCAATTAACTGTAGAACCACAGAAGGTATTTCCCCAGGGAATGGTCAATGTTAGTTCGATAACTTTATTAAAAAAAAAAAAAGAATTCTCCCCCCCACAAAAGAATTTCCCCGTAGAAACATCTGCGGCATTCAATTTGTGATATCGAGTGTTCACCACTGAGTGGCAGCAGGAACCGAATGCATAAGCACTGCCCTAATGTGATTTGTAACTTAACTTTCTACTTTTATAGAGTCATATTGAAAGTTATTATGATTTCTTTTGGTAAAGCACAAAGAAGTTTAGCAACTGATTGAATGCAATACAAATAAGACACAAGTTGGTGTTGGAAAAAAAAAACGAAATCCAAGTTATATGCGTGTCTAGCATTGGCTACATGGTTAGGCCTATTTCAATGATCAAGGAAATATATTTGCCAGCTTGTTATTTAATAAATTGAGTTGTTTGGATATCTACATGGTTGTAAACATGATTTTCCATTAATTAAGTTTCATTATCAAGTCAGGGGAAATGAGGAAGTCTAGGCCTAAGTTAAGTCAGGGGGAGTGAGGAAGTCTAGGCCTGAGTCAAGTCAGGAAAGTGAGGAAGTCTAGGCCTAAGTCAAGTCGGGGAAAGTGAGGAAGTCTAGGCTTAAGCCAAGTCAGGGGAAATGATGAAGTTCAGGCCTAAGCCAAGGCAGGGAAAGTGAGGAAGTCTAGACCTAAGCCAAGCCAGGGGAAGTAAGGAAGTCTAGGCTTAAGTCGAGTCAGGGGAAGTGAGGACGTCTACGCCAAAGTCAAGTCCAGGGAAGTGAGGAAGTCTAGGCCTAAGCCAAGGCAGAGGAAATGAGGAAGTCAGATAGATGAATTTTCAGTTGTTTTCGGTCAACCTTGGTGGATCTTAGACTTGAATGATTTGGGAACACTTTTATTATTTGTAATGGAAAACCTGTTTGTAATCAAGTTTACCCTTTCAATATTGGTTACTTTCTGTCAGTTATTGCAAACATAATGAAGGAGGGAACTGATTTACCTGTTTATTCAATATTACTGGCTGGTGATTCATAGGTTGGGTAGATAATGTTACGTTTGTGTTGTGGGTCGAAGCCAAAGCCAAAGCTGAAGTAGAGTCCGAATGGTCGAGTCCTAGAAGCTAAAATCAGAACTACCAACCACACCCAACTTCTCTGTTGAATCTAGGTGCATTCATGGTTGATTATGTTTAATGTTACGGAGATTTTCCCTTTATATTCCATTGATACTTGCATGGTTTTATGCATCTTCGCTAAAATAATTGATAATACACTATGATATTAAATATTTGTTTCCACGGTAATGTTGGTAATCCTATGTTGAACGATAATTTCAAATTGTTTCGTTTCTATAGTTTGAAGTAATTACTATACTTTGAAATAATTACTATTACCGTAATTTTTTCTTATGATTGTTATAAATATCATAGATTTGATATTTGTGCATCATATGTTATCTTTATTTTGCTTGATAGAGCTTTCAATGTAAAAAAAAAAGTTTTTCAGCTATGTGTTGTAGTTGCCAGTTAGTGAATTTCGAACAAAATCCTCTCAAATTTGTAGCTTCACTTTTGGAACTTACTGTACCATAGGATGGGTGATATAACAAAGAACCTCGTAGTGCTTACACTTTTGCAAGTTATCTCTATGATGTCCTGGATCGAGAGCCAGCTATCTGAGCTGGCTGCCCCTTTATATGGACGCTCACAGAGGGCGGGAAGGTTCTCTAGCTGTGCCAATGTGTATTAGAATGCTTTATCCAACAAGGCTCAAATTTCAAATATTTACTTATTACTGGTGACATTACTTAGAAAAAATGATCTTCACCCTCACAGGTGCTTCGTTAATTAGCATTCAATGATGTGTAATTACTACTTTCCCGCCAACTGGACACGTCCCAGTTGCACACCAGCCCTGTCCAGATGAGGTCGAGGTACGTCCGTCCGGCCTCATGTGCAATCAGGAAAAACAACGTGGTTTTTGGCGCCCAGGGGCCCAACAAGTTGGTGAAATGCGTAATTTTTCACCATGTCCTTCCATCTACAAAGTGGAGGGCTCATATGATAGGCACTAAATCTACATACTTAACTACCAACTCTCAAAGAAGGAAAAAAAAAGGGGGGGGTTTTCATGCTTGGCCCAACTCCAATCGGGCCCTGTTGTAGCTGGGTCAAATGTGACAACAAACAGCAATAAAAAAAAGTGTGAGTGGCCACCCTTAATCTATGCAATGACAAATACTAACTCAACTGCCTCAATCCTGTTGAGGCGTTCTTCAATATAACAAAGCACTACCTTATCTTACTAAAACGCTCAACACCTGACATGGTCATCATTTCAATTGCAAAAAAGGAACAAATATAATCATTAGTGATGAGTTTACATCATCCACGAACACTGTACATTCTTCACTGTAGCCCTGCACTCGGAGTAGTGATTCATTAGGAACTCGCGAAGTACTTGCTACTTACTATATTTTCCTTCAAGGCTCCCTTATGACTCACACTTGTGTATAAGTTCACCTCACTCGCAATTTTTTTCTGTCCTACACTGTCCCTTCCCGCATCCAATGAGCAATTCTTCTCACTGTGTGAGGGCTGCTTTTCTGTGCGGTCTGGCTTGTTCAGTACCTTCCCCTTCACATCTCAGCGTTTGCTCTTCGGCACGCTCACTACTGTCATCACTTACGACATTGAACACATTTCCATCGAGTCCTTCTGTCTCTTCGACTATCACGCTCACTTAAATCGATCGGATCATTGTCTTCCTCTTTGGACATTTCTAAGGGAACAATGTGATTAATTGCGTGCAGGTGTGCCTCTCCTTCGTAAAGGACCTTGGCTGATCGTGCCACACCCTGGGGGTCAGCATACACTGTAAGGACCCTCTCAAGTGGCCAATCTCTGCGTTTTCTGGATTCGATCTTGATCAGGACGACATCGCCTGCCTTAAGAGGCGTAACTGCTGCTTCCCTTGAATCATGGCACTCCTGTAGTGCCCGTAAGTAGCCATCTCTCTCCAATAATCCTTGAATTTGCTGAGGGTGGCTGTCAGACAAAAATAATGATGACGAAGTTGCTTCGTTGTTAGGGTGTCCCACATCCCTTCGTGGGGCATAACGGGTGGCAGAAGTTGAATCAATTCCCCTCATATAAGGCGAGAAGGCGTAATGACTCCGTCGTCTCTCTTATCACCCGCGTACATCAGGGGGCAGTTGTTGATGATAGCCTCTACTTCTTTTACCAACGTTTGAACCTGCTCTGGGTGAAAGATGTTCCTGCTGAGTGTCGTCTCTAAGGTGCGTTTTACCACATCAATCATTCTCTCGAAGAAACCTCCCTTACAAGTAAAATGGGGGGTTTGGAAGTGCCATCTAATACCTGTATTCCGCAGGTATTGCTGAGTCTCCTCTTGACGATAGATTTCCCTGAGGAAGGTGTCTGCTGCCCTAATTGTGGTGGCATTGTCGTTTTATATTCTCAATGGCGCACCTTGCGACGCCACAAATCTTCTTAGCATAAGTATAAACACGTCTGCTTTCAATGTGTCACAGATGTCCAAATAAACAGCTCGGCTAGCCATACAAGTGATCAGCAGTAAGTAAACCACTCCGGTGTTGGTCTTGATAGGTCTAGTGTGGTCCAATCCCACACATTTGAAGGGTCTGTTCAAGGTGGTTCTTGCAGCAAGAAGTTGCAGAGGTGGTGGGAGTCGTAGTGGAGGCTGGAAGGTTATCTTACACACTCTGTATGCTCAGATCACACCCTAAGCTAAAGTTCTCAATCCAGGCATCCAGCATTCCTGGCGAAAAAGTATGATTAATACATTGACACAACAATGGGCGTGTGTTGCATGTAAATGATTAAGATATAATTTAACTAACTGACTCTTGGCTGGCAATAACAACAATTTAGCTTTGCATCCTACTGCACCAGCAATACTGGAACGGGTATAAATGATTTGATTACAGATAGTAAAGTTCAACTGCTTACACAAACATAGTTACTTATGTGACTGGGAACTTTCATTCCTGATTCTAAATAAGCACAGACAGATGGCAGGTGATGCCTCTGTTCTAAAAAGACAAGTTTGAGAAAGGGGTCAGAGTCTGAACGAACAAATTTCAATGCATTGCGCATTAAATTTAACATACTGTATAAACAAACAAAACCTTACTCCCCTCTATGTGCCATAGTTCTCCCGGCTCTGCAAGTTTGCCTTCATCTCTACAGGACCTGTCGCACGTAAAAAATGGGGGCCATTTCGCCACAGCTCGCTCTGCATCAGATCTTTGGTGTTCATGCTTCGCATGAGGATGTCAGCTGGATTTAACTTGGTGGGGACATACTTCAAATGGATCTCAAGCCGTCTCTGTAGGAATAGAATCTCACCTACTTGATTAGAAATGAAACTATTATGGTTGGATTTTTTAGTCTCTACTCAAGTCTTAGCAACCAAAAAATTGGTCCACACAACCACACAAGCAAAATTCTACAATCCAAATAGGTGACCAGCTAAGTTGAAAGCTACCAATTCCGATTTGGGAATCGACAACTTGCTTTGCTTACACAGCATCCTAGAAGTAAGTAGCTGACTATTTCCTACTGCATCTCTAACATACGTTACTGCTCCGTAAGCCTTACTGGAGGCATCTGCAAAGACATGGAGCTCACTCTGTCTCACGATCACTCCTCTCTCAAACTCCAAAAACTTCCACTGACTCTAACTGCTCGAGTATCTCCTGAGCTTGATGTTGTCTCTCCAGTGACAGCACCTCACCCCATTCAACCCCTTCTCCCCACAAATCCTGCAACAATAGCTTTCCTTTCATGAACACTGGACTAACCAATCCTAACGGGTCAAAATTCGACACGAGCAATGAAAATAACTTAAGTTTCGTGAGTTTTCCATCCCTCACAGACTCATTCATCTTCTTTCCACCCTTCAGACTCAGCGCGTCCTTACTTCTATCCCACTTCATACCTAACACAGTCACCACCTTTGGTTCATCAGCTTCCACTTCTTCATCAAACTCCACCACATTGCTTGCCCAACCTGTTAAGGGCATACCTGTGTCTGCCAACAACACTTTCACCTGCTTGCACTCAGCTTTCATCTCAGGCACTGAATCGTAAGTTTTCAAAAAGTTGTCCACATAAAATGACTTCATCAGCTTTTCTCTCCCATTGTCCCTCAGATGTGTGTGTAACACCGGTTGCAGAAGGTACGGACTGGTGGTGACACCAAAAACCACCACTCTGAAGGCGTAGGTTGCCGTTTTGCCGGGCTTCTGTATGTACTTACGATCTGCGGGGTGTAGTAGGACTCAGAGGGAGGCCTTAATGATATCACTAATGACAGCATAGGGATTTGATCGGAACCTCAACAATAGGTCATACAGAAGCTCGACCAAATTTGGGCCAGTATACAGGCAGTCGTTCAGGGACAATTCGCCCTTACGCCTAGAAGACGCATTGAAAACAATGCGCAACGGAGTTGTGCTACTCTCTTTCCTCACTCCAAAGTAATGCATAAAATATCCATTGTTTCGGGGGTCAGAAACTTCTCCAATGAAGCCTGAGCTCAAATAAGTATCAAGGACTCGCTGGTACGACTCTCTGTACCCAGGATCCTTCTGAAACTGCTTTTCCAAAGCACTGAGCTGCACGGCAGCATTACAGTAATTGTTACTCGGACATTGCATCCCTTTGAAAGGTAAGCTAACCTGATAACCCAATTGCATCTTCACTACACTCTGTTGCACCTGTATCATCGCAGTTATCTCTGGCTCAGTATATTGTTCATCAGGGGAAATACCCAGGGTGTCCAGTCTCCACCAACAATCTACATCATGTTCATTTTTATGATTCTGTGGACTCTCAACATGCACACATTTGATTTCATGACACCTTGCAGTGCCCACTGCAGTGTTTTCCCGTAGGGGGCTACGCCATTATGCCATCTATCCTTACCATTCCAGTCACAAAATAACTAAAATAATCTGCTCCAATGAGAAGATTGATGTCTTTCAGCAAATCACTTTTCACTTTACTATCAGCTAATGTGTATCACTTACCTTCCAGTTGTTTTTTGACGCTTTCTAATCCCAAATTATGAATGGGGGTAACAACATGATCATGAACAACTAACTTTACTCTAACCACACGTTTTCCCAGATGAACTCTACCACCAACAGTCTCGTATTCTCCCGTGACTGACTGAGAAGCAAAGGAGGCTAAATTTAACTTTACCTCTCTTATTACTTTCAATTTCAATTTACAAGCCAATGATGTTGAAATAAAGCTCCTCTGGCTACCAGTATCCAAAAACATCCTGGTAGTAACTGGTTGTTTCTGATTATACATAACTACTGTAGCGGTGGGTAACAAGGTGGTGGGTAATTCAGTAGTTGGTTCATTTTTTACAGTTTTTGTACTGGTGGAAAGTTTTTCATTTCCTTTACTTTTACTTTGATCACTACAATCGGAACTGGCTACAAAGGTCGATCGAGTTCGATTCACACATTTTCCTTGGGAGGATTCAGGGGTGACTGTGACAGTCTTTCGGTGTTGGACTACTGGTCGGGCGACTGTTTGGTGGGACGGACTCGGGTGTGTATGGTTAGAATGATTTCCCGAGAACACATTGTGAGACAATCTATTGCTGCCACTCCCTTTGCAAATGAGGTAGTGATGCTTTTCATTACAGAGTTTACAAGTTCGTCTACTGGGGCATTGATGACTCGCTCGCATGTCCTGTAGCTAAGCAATTAAAACATCTGCGATTGAGTACGAGTTGGTACCTTTTGGCGGCAGCACTGGAAAATTTGGTACACTGATATGCTGTGTGATTACAGTTACAGAATGGGCAATTCTTAGAGCGTGAGGCGCTCGAGTGTACAGTTTCAGTTTGAACATCAAGTGAAAGATCCTCTCCCTTCTGAAGGGCATCATTCTCACATGAACAAATTAGGTAATCAATAGCAGAATACATTTTGTCAAGATTAAAGTCACACTTTCTCAGATGATCAGTAATGCAATGATACATGTCATCTTTTGATAGTTCCTGACACAATAGGCTAAGTAACATACCATGATACAATATTGCCCTGCTAAGCCGCTTAATTTGTTCGGTAAGGGCAGCAACTTCAACTCTGAACTTCCGCAAATCCTGATGATTACACTTAGGCATGGGTAAATCGGCTAACTTATGGTGCAACACAACCAACACTTGGTGCGTGTCACCATAGCTCTCTTTCAACAGCTTTCTTGCTATGACATAGTTATGCTCAGTTATACTCAGGCTGCTAATCAGTCTGAGGGGCTCTCCTTTCAACGATCCAGTTAGATAAGTAAATCTAGTCACGTCGTCTAGATTAGGTTGATCGTGAACTAGCACATAAAAAAATTCTATGAAATTGCTATACTCGCTTCTCTCCTCACTGAAGGTGGGCAAGGGAATCTCCTTAAGTTGTGGCAATTCTTTCTTGGGTTGAACAGAGTTCAATAGGGAACTTATTCTGTCAATGATCAAGGTTATAGCCTTATGAGCGCGGTCTAAGACTTTCTTAACTTCACTTCCAACTTCGGGGTCAATAGCTACTAATGACTGGATGTACGCATCTTTAAGTCTTCCTCATCCGCTTTTACTCCAGGCTATGAGACTCAACGAGGTCTTGGTGTGCTTGGTCTAAAGTGTCTCGTAGCAGGTTAGTTATAGCAGTAAAGAACTTAGGTTCTGTGTGGTTCGTCATTTTGATGGAAGAAGGGTGATTGAATTACGTTAACAATGTGTAAAGAGAAGGGTGTGACTACTTTAATCTGTATAGGAAGAATAAAATGTTTTATTGTGTATGGCAATAAAACTGTTTTCAAACAAAACAAAACAACAGACCAAGACTAACATTACGGCTTTTTACTCTACAGTTTGACGGGCTTATTCATGACGCACGAGTTTTGCGAAGTGATTGGCAAGTGCACTTCTTACACTAAAGATGAAATGAGCATTATTGGCTGTCCAGTTTCGTCGGTACACCCATGCATTCATCGGTGAATGCCTAACCTGATATCTGCTACGTCTAGCACAATACCTTCTCAAACGAGCATTAAAGTTTTTCACATCAGCATCGTACTGTTCAGGATCAATGTTGATGAACCAGCCCCTGGGGGATACATCACCCAGGGACGCCTGGGATGAACTACAAGGTCTCCTGATGCTGCCGGGCTTCAACTCAGACGGACGGAGGAGGGAGATCAGCTTGTTGTGGGAAATTTTCCTGTGGCACCTTCCGCAGGAGGTGAGGGCACAAATCATGGAAGCAGACATGTTCTTGATGGACGAATTGGTGAGCGTTGCACACAAACTCCATGAGGCCACCAAGGCCTCCAGGCACGCCGCAACACCTGCAGCCTGGTAGCAGAAAAAGCCGAAGTGGGGGACACAAATGTGGTATATAGGAAGAAGGTGCCACCACAGCAGCAGAAAACGAGGACAAATCCAGCCCGGTGTTACTTCCATCAGAAGTAACACCAAGAACTGCAGAGCCCCTGTTCTTTCACAAAAAACTAGAAAGGCGGCCACCCATAACAGCAGTGACTGCAAACCTTAGAGAACCCCAGCCAGTAGGATTCCTCAACCACGATGCCACATTGGGACGACGGATGCTGATAGTGTGAGGTTCAAGAAGACAGGTCTGGGTATGACTTCATTTATTTCTCGGAAACCAGGTATACACTGAGGAATGCGGACGGAAAGGAAGTGACTGACCTGCAGATTTCCATGTCATGCATTTGGACAAGAATTTGCATTTGTTAGATGACATATAAATGAGAATAACTTTCGTTACAATAAACGTACATAGTAGTTACATACATCGGTGGAAAGGCTGGACAATAATGTGTATGGAGAGATACATAAAAAATATGAAACAATAACGGGTAACATACTTGGTGTGATTAATGCAGAAATGAAGAGGCGTTTGACGCCTTTACAAGTACTCCCCCCACTAAGAGAATGATTACAGAGATAATTATTGGATGACATGAACTTTAATCACGGAGGCGCTGGGGGAGCAGAAGGTGACCCCTTCTCTTTGGGAACTGTGGGTGGGGGACACCGTCAACTGCTGGATCTGCCGCAGCTGCAGCGCAGCCTCTGGGGTGCCCATGGCCCCTCCTTGGTGGGGCGGCAGGTATGTCTGCAGGCGCGATTTTGAGGGGGGGGCCCCTGGGATGTCTGCCAGCCTCCTCCCTGATTTCGCCGTCCAAAAGGAATGCTGGTTTTAGCCTGTTGGTGGAAACCCAATCCTCCCGGCCATGGACGTCAATGAGATACACCTTGGGGGTCCTGTCGAAGACTTGGTAAGGGCCCCTATGGGGCCTGGTCAAGGGCGGTCGACGGGTGTCTATCCTGACGAAGATGTAGGTGCAGGAATCCAGGCCGGCCGGGCTGTAGGTATTGGTTCTGTCCGTGAAGGTCTTATGGCAGGGCGCGAACTTCTGTGCTAGTTCCCTCAACCTCAGGAGGGGGGTATCTGTGCCGTCGGCGGTAAGAATTCCCCCGAAACAGCTAGTGTTTCTCTGTAGACTTTTTCTGTAGGGGGTACGTTGCCATCTGCCCTCGGTGTAGTGTGGAGACCCAGCAGGACCCAGGGAGTTGGGCCCTCCAGTTTTCGTTGGTGCAACGTGCCATTAGAGCTGCCTTCAGTGAGCAGTGTGCCCTCTCTGCCATGCCGTTTGCTGTGGGTTGTAAGCCGTTGTGCTGTGAAGTGTTGTACCCATCAGGTGTGCCAGGGAGACCCAGAGTTCTGACAGGAATGCTGAGCCCCTGTCCGTAGTAATGCTGTCTGGTACCCCGAAGCGGCTGATCCAACTGGAGAGGAGGGCTTCTGTGCAAGATGCTGTTGATGCCTCCTCCATAGGTGTCTCCCCTGGCCAGCGAGTGGAGCGGTCTGTGATCGTCAGGAGGTACCTGGTGCCCCCAGACTGCGGTAGAGGCCCAACGGCGTCTATGTGGATGTGGCTGAAGCGCTGACAAGTTTGAGGGAAATCACCAATGACTGATTCTGTTTGCCTTGTGAAATTGCTGGTTTGGCATGGGATACAGCTCCTCGCCCACTGGCAGGCGTCCATCCTGATGCCATGCCACATGAACTTTTCTGTCATCAGGTGCGTCATTGTACGCCCTTATGGATGGGAGAGGCCGTGAATGATGTCGAATGTCTGCTTCCTCATTGAGGCGGGGACCAGTGCTAGTGTCGCAGAGAAGCGTTGCGCCCGAACCGCCCAAGGGCACATCCTCCCACTTGATTGCCGTCAGTGCCATCCTGTAGGCTGGTGTTTCCAGGTCTACTGCTTGCTCCCTTGCCAGGTCTTCGTAGCATATGCCAAGGTGCAGGGAATTGATTTCCACTCTTGACAGGGCATCGGCTACTGCATTTCTCCTGCTGGGGACGTAGGTGATGGTGCAACTAAACTTGGAGACGGTGGCCAAGTGCCACTGCTGCCTCGCCAACCACGCATCGGCCGCCTTCGTAAATGTGTGCACCAGGGGATTGTGGTCTGTGAGGATGGTGAATGGAGTGCCGTCCAGCAGGTAATTTGAAGTGCCGCACAGCCTGGTAGATTGCGAGCAGCTCGCTGTCAAAGGCCCTGTGGCAGGTCTCTGCCGGCAACAACTTGCGACTGAAGAAGGCTAGAGACTGGGGGCTGCAGTCGACTACTTGCTTGAGCACTGCTCTGCAGAACGATGTTGCTGGCGTCGGTGGTGAGTTTCAGGGAAGCGGTGGGGTTATGATGTGTTAAGGTGGTGGCACTTGCGAGGGCTGCCTTTGTCTCCTCAAATGCCTGCTGTTGCGGAGTGCCCCATGTCAGTGTTTTTGGCTTGCCCTCCAGGACTCCGGTCAGGGGATACATGATGCAGGCGATACCTGGGATGAATCGGCGATAGTAATTTACCATGCTGAGGAACTCTTGAAGGGCCTTGATTGTCTGTGGCGTCGGGAACTTTCTTATTGCTTTCACCTTGGAGGCTATGGGGCGTACTCCTACTGGGGAGATTTCGTGTCTGAGGGTGTCTGTTTTTTCCGCCCCAAATATGCATTTGTCGAACCTGACAACTAATCCATTCTCCTGCAGGTGCTTCAGGATGGCGTGGATGTGGTGAAGGTGTTCCTCTGGGGACCTGGAGAAGATAAGGATGTCGTCTACGTAACAGATGCAGAAGGGCAGGTCACCCAGGATGGTGTCCATCAGGCACTGGAATGTGGCTCCCACGTTCCTGAGGCTCAAGGTGGAGTAGAAGGTGTAGGTCCCGAACGGTGTGTTGATGGCTGTCTTCAGGACGTCGTCAGGATGCACAGGAACCTGAAAGTATGATTTTAGCAAGTCCATCTTTGTGAAGACCTTGGTCCCGTGAAGGGCGCTTGTTAGGTCTTGCATGTTCGGCAGTGGGTAGTGGTCTGGTGTGGTGACTAAGTTCAGGCAACGGTAGTCTCTGCAGGGCCTCCAGGAACCATCCGACTTTTTACCAGATGCAGGGGAGACGCCCATGGCCTCGATACTTTGGTACAGACGCCCATCTGTTCCATTTCGGTGAAGGCCCGTTTGGCGTCTTGTAGTTTTTGGGGTGGCAGGCGCGATGAAGAAACCTGCTGATCGCGATTCACTGAATTTTGCGGCCACTCCTGTTACCTGTGGCCACCCTTCTCGTTTTTTGTGAAGGAACAGGGGGTTCTGCAGTTCCTGGTGCTTGGGCCGAATCTTCTGTGGAAATAGCACCAGGCCGGGTTCGTCCATGCCCTCTGCTCTGAGTATGTCCACGCCCTCTGCTCCCTTGGTGGTGCTCTCCTCCTGTAGATTGCTTTTGTGTTCTCTGGGTCGTTGTCCTCCGACATCAGGCTACAGGCTGCGAGGGTGGCGGCGTGCTTGGAGGCCTTAATGGCTTTGTGGATTTTCCATGGGAAGGGCGTCTGCATCAGTAATTTGGCCCCTCACCTCCTGCGGAAGGCGCTGCAGGAATATTGTTTTTGTCAGGCTGATTTCCTTCCTGTGCCCATTTGTGTCGACGCCTGGCAGTGTTACTAGACCCCGCAGTTCGTCCCAGGCATCCCTGGGTGATGTTTCCCCCAGGGGCTGGGTTAATAGGTCCAGGGCGTGCTGCGCTCTCTCGGGGACGGGCATGGAATTTGTTTGTATCAGCTTGTCTTGCAAGGCTGTGTACATGACCTTGTCTGGCTGTGAGTCAAGCCATGGGGTAATCTTGTTGAAGACCTCTTCAGGTAGCATCGTCATAGTAACATCTACCTTGGTCTTCTCATCTGTGATGCGAGCCACGTGGAAGTGAGCATCTGCGCGCAGAAACCAAGATGCTGTATTCTGGCACGAAAACAGGGGGGGAGCTTTACCACATCTGGCTTTGTGGGCAAAATGGGCACGCAGACAATCATTTCCGTGTTTTCGGATTGCAGTTGTAATTCAGACTCTACCATCTTTACTTTCACACACCAAAATGCGAGTATGTGCCGTATTTAGTCCGCTAATGGTGTTAGAATTTGAGTGGTCGACGTGAGTCGTGAATGGCGAGGGACAAACCGTTCAAAATGCCAAAACGTACCCTTGTGGGGATGCCGTCATTAGTCCGTTAATGGCGTGGGGTTCCTCCGAGGAAGGAACTTTCAGAGGCCTAGACTGTGTCACTGTTTTGAGTCCGTTAAAGGCTCTCTGAAGGTAAATGTTGCCGTATTTGGTCCGTTAACGGCAGGGCCAAAACCACATGGTTACCTGTCACTGCGGGGTCACCAGTTGTGAGGTTCAAGAAGACAGGTCTGGGTATGACTGATTTATTTCTCGGAAACCAGGTATACATTGAGGAATGCAGACGGAAGGGAAGTGAACCTGCGGATTCCCACATCACGCATTTGGACAAGAATTTGCATTTGTTAGATGACATATAAATGAGAATAATTTGCATTACAATAAACGAACAAAGTAGTTACATACATCGGCGGAAAGGCCGGACAATAATGCATATGGAGAGATAAATACATAAAAAATATGAAATGACAATGGGTAATATACTTGGCGTGATTAATGCAGAAATAAAGAGGCCTTTCATGCCTTTACAATGGACATGGGGCTATGCAGTCGTTATTTCCGCCATAGAGGGAGGACCGTGACCGCACGTCCGGCACTGCAACCGCACTAGTGGCCATATCCATCCTGGGCCATCAATATGAATGGCCCTTTGTCATTGCGGATGTCAATTTCCCCTTACTGGGCACTGATTTCCTCGCACATCATAGAATGCTGGTAGATGTCGGCCGAAAACGCCTGCTGGATACCTGAACCTGCTGCTCCCGACTGCTCTCCACCGGACCGGGAATGCCCGCCGTATGCTCCATCAAACAAATACAGCACCCTCCTGCACAAATTCCCAAATGTCTTCAAGCGAGAACTGTGTCAGGTGCCAGGTATCCCGGCCAAGCACAGCATCCATCACCACATCACCACCACAGGCCCGCTGACACATGCCAAGTTCCACTGCCTGCTGCCCAAGAAATTCCAGGATGCTAAATGAGCGTTCGCCGAGATGGAAAGGATAGGTATCTGCAAAAAGGCATCAAGTCTATGGGCACCCTCCCTCCACATGGTGAAGAAACCAGACGGTTCCTGGAGGCCCTGTGGGGACTATTGTTGGCTGAACCTAGTGACAACACCGGACCACTATTCCCTGCCAAACATGCAGGACCTAACAGGAGCCATGCACGGGGCCAAGATATTCACAAAAATGGATTTGCTCAAGTCCTATTTTCAAGTACCAGTACATCCCGACGATGTTCTGAAGACAGCCATCATCACACCGTCCAGGACATGTACCTTCTCTTACTCCACCTTCGGCCTCAGGAACGCCGGGGCCACATTCCAGCACCTTATGGACAGCATCTTGGGGGACCTACCTTTCTGTGTCTGCTACCCAGGTCCCAGGAGGAGCACCTGGATCATGTCTGGGCTGTGCTGAAACACCTTCTGAATGGATTGGTCGTCAGATTCGACAAATGTACCTTTGGAGTGGAGAAGGTAGACTTCCTGGGACACGAGGCCTCTCCGACAGGTGTCCGCCCCATGGCCTCCAAGGTGGATGCAGTGAAGGATTTTCCAGCACCAAAAACGATCAGGTCCCTGCAGGAGTTCCTTGGCATGGCCAACTACTACCGACGATTCGTGCTGGACATCGCCCACATCATGTATGCCCTGACCAGAGTGCTGAAGGGGAAGCCGAAAGCACTGACTTGGGAAGTCCCGCAGCAAAAGGCAAAGACAAAGGCAGCCCTCGCCAAAGCCACCACCTTAACATATCAAGACCCCACTACCCCCCTGAGACTTACCACCGACGCCAGCAATGTCGCTTGCATAGCCGTGCTGGAGCAGATAGTAGATGGTTCCCCCCGCCCGCTTGCTTTTTTTTTTAGCCGCAAGTTAAAGCCACCGGAGACCCACAACAGTGCATTCGGCAGGGAACTGCTGGCAGTCTACCAAGCCGTGCGGCACTTCAAGTACCTCTTGGACGGCAGCCCTTTCACCATCGTGACAGACCACAAGCCATTGGTACATGCATTCACGAAGGCGGGAGACGCACGGTCGGCAAGACAGCAACATCACCTGGTTGCTATCTCCGAATTCGGATGCAGCATCAGTTATGTCCCCGGCAAGAAGAACCCGGTAGCTGATGCCCTATCAAGAATTGAAATAAATTCAGTCCACCTGGGCATAGACTATGAAGACCTGGCAAAGGAACAGGCTGCAGACCCGGAAACGGCAGCTTACCACACGGCAAGCACTGCACTGAAGTGGGAAGACATGAAATGGGTGAATCCGGATTGACACTTCTCTGCAACACCAGCACAGGCTGCCCACGCCCCCTGATACCCGCATCACGAAGAAAGCAGACGTTCGACATCATCCATCAGGACGAACAACAATGAGCCTGATGACAGAGAAATTCGTGTGGCACGGGATCAGGAAGGAGGTACGAGAATGGGCGAAGAACTGCATACTGTGCCAGACAAGTAAGATCACCCGGCACACGGAATCAGGCATCGGAGACTTCCCTCAACCAAGACGGCATTTTGGGCACATCCACATAGACGTCGTAGGGCCTCTGCCGCAATCAGGGGCACCAGATACCTCCTGACAATCATAGACCGTTCCACAAGATGGCCGGAAGTAACCCCAATGCTAGAAGCATCAACAAACGCCTGCGCGGAAGCCCTACTATAAGTTGGATAAGCTGTTTCGGTATACCGGACGATATAACTACTGATAGGGGCCCGGCATTCTTATCGGAACTCTGGGTCTCCCCGGCATGCCCGGTGGGGACAACACGACACAGTGCAATGGCATACAACCCTGCGGCCAACAGTATGGTGGAAAGAACCCACTGTTCATTGAAAGCAGCTCTGATGGCACGTTGTACTGACGAAAATTGGAAGGCGCAGTTGCCCTGGGTCCTGCTGGGTCTCCGCACTGCACCGAGGGCAAACGGTGAGGAATCTCCCAAAGAGAAAATCTACAGCGAAGCACTGGCCATACCAGGAGAATTCTTTCCCACGGAGCCAGACGACCCGGATACGCCCCTTCCAAGGCTGAGAGAAATTGCAAAGAAGTTCACGCCCTGCTGAAAGACTTTTGCGGACAGAACTCATAACTTCAGCCCAGAAGGCCTGAAAACCTGTACACACATCTTCATGAGGAGCAACACACACCGCCCACCCTTGACCAGACCATATAGAAGACCATACCGAGTCGTCAGCAGTACATCCAAGGTCTACCTCATCAACATCCCTGGGCAGGAAGACTGGATATCTGTCAACAGGTTAAAGCAAGCCTTCCTAATGGACAGCGGAACCCAGGAGGAAGCTGGCAGACGTCCCAGAATTCCTCCACAAAACAAGACCTCGGATGAAGTGATCGACATCCTGAAACGAAGTCGAGGACGTCCCAAGGGCCACGCTAAGGATGTCATCCGCCTGGCAAAACCGCCGGATGATTCAGTAGTCGAAGCTGCCCCACAACGCAGATATCAAGAACTCGGGGTCGGCTCCTGCTCCCAAGAAGATACTGTGATTAACATTCAACAGATCTTCCAATCATTATTTCATAATAATTGTCGGGGTGGGGGGAGTACTTGCAAAGACGTCTTCTTTGGCCATTAATTACGATCATGCATCGCATCTATCAACGCAGCAAGAATCTCATGTATATATTTGTATTTAGAACTTCCTGGCCTTTTCGCCCATATATATTTTATCACTGTATGTACATTATGCCTCTTGTTATTGTTACTTAATTGACTGTTAACAAACACAAACTGCTCTCACTCAGCGTGCGGGTCATGGCGACCGGGGGTCGGGCACCTCGTTTTCGTCCGCACGCTGCTATGTATACCTTTGCCCAGGTAATAAATCAATCAGTGCCCAGTTCTGTCTTCTTTGATCTCATAATGTATATAATGCTATTTGATTGGGAAAACTGAAAAATAGAATATTTATAAAATATACAGGAAGTTGAACTCTGTAACATAACAACAATATATCTTCAATATCAACATGATGAACCTGAATATGTATATAATGTTATTTAATTATGAAAATTGAAAAAACAGAATATTTATAAAATATACAGGAAGTTTAACTCTGTAATATACAAAATAAATCTATAAATGCATTACCTTTCCAAGCTACATTTATACTCTCTAACATAATTAATTCCATACAATGATTTATAAAAATAAAAAATATATATATTGCATAGACCCAAAGTTGTGACTTTGGAATTTCGGACACAAATGATATGTTTATCATCAAAGAGATCAGTATTAGAAAAAAAAAGTTTGCATAATTATAGAAGTTATTATTGTTATTTTTTCTTTGGTATAAAGTTATTACAGTGGTAAAAGATTTGCCACCTGTGGGTAAAGTCAGGAAAATTTGCATGGATATGTATTTCATAAAAGACTGTCTGGGACAAAAAAAAAGGTGCATAATAATTGCTTCTATTATCGTTTTATGTAGCGAACTTTAGCCTAGAAATATAGAGAAGCTGGACTAAAAACAAAGAGAAAAATAATAACTTTGTCTATGAATGTGCAGTCATCCAGTAATATAAAAATCTTGCTATTACTGTTAACTAAGTTTCATACACAATGGATATCTAATTAATAAAACAAAAATCTGCGTGTACCACGCTTCTGAGTCCTATATTGGCTCACAGTTATAGCAGGATACACCTCTGCAACCTGTGCATATATTTGTGCACTCAACTCCATACTGCCTGCATGTGCAGTTTGTACGCATACAATCTGTTTGACAGCCACATTTCACAATTTTCAGCAATTCTGGAGGTGCTATTTTTTTGGTCATTTCATCTTGCATCATTCCTCGTTCAGATATTTTTCATCCCCAACTCAAAGAATCCAAGTCATTTTCGTCTTTTCATTCTCGTATCTGACAGTGCACCCGTAGCAAATGACCAGCAGCATCTGAAGTTGGTCCAAGAGCCTCGGGTTTTACTGCCTGGCGAGCCGGTCCGGAAATTTTGTTATAATATTTGCACACTCTCAGCTCATCCAGAGTTTTGTCTCCTTTCCCACCCAATATATTGAATACAGCTTTTTCTCCTACACACAAGACTATCTTGTCTCTATCCATTTCAGATGATGACAAATCCTCAACAGATCTCTGAATTCTTTATCCTTGCAATATCTGTGAAATACAGCATGCTTCCGATAGAATGTAACCTTGAAGTTGCATCACAAGCTCATAATGCATGGATTGGAAGAATTGACTGGGATACTTCTTCTCCCAGTGGAAGTTGTGATTTCTTGATATCCAAGGCAGTTTTGTCGACATTCGAGGAAAAGTATACTGAGTGGTGCAAGGAAGCTTTGTAATGGAACAGGAGTAAAATTAGCAAGTCAGCGTCTTCCCCGGTGATAATTACAGAATTGTTCCTTGCCAAGGCCAGGGCTTCTGATACTATCTTGAAATCAGCATCTCCATTTGCATGATAAACGTTGACCCCAGCTTCTTCCATCTGATTCCCAAGCATTAGCAAGTATGCCTGTTTATTGTGGTTGTTCAGTAGACACTCAGTTTTATTATTATTTTTTTTTTTACACTGTTAGGGGATTGGTGAGAACTGGGATAATTTTTCTTCCAATTTTCCCATCGCTTCTTCAGAGATGAGTTGTATCTTTAGTGGAGGGATTCAGATAGCCACCATCACACCACAACGAAG
The DNA here is from genome assembly GCF_040412425.1 of Macrobrachium rosenbergii. Taxonomy (NCBI): domain Eukaryota; kingdom Metazoa; phylum Arthropoda; class Malacostraca; order Decapoda; family Palaemonidae; genus Macrobrachium; species Macrobrachium rosenbergii. The sequence continues at coordinate 71,742,214 of NC_089742.1, read as the reverse complement.
TTTTTTGCTGTTCCATTATTATTCAGCAGATGGCGTATGCAAGTTTCACAAATATCTGCAAGTCGGCCTCACACTTCGGTAGCCCGATCATCATTTTTTCTATCAACAATAGCTTTCTGAATTGATTTATCAACTTCTCTATTTTTTCATTTGACACTGTAGACTTTGCCCGCTAGTTTTTCTCTCTGTTTAACCGGAAAACCACACAAGAAACACTCCTCTTTAAAGTTGAATCCCCCAGATGAAGATGTAGTTTTCCTGACTTCGGAGTCACTGGGTGATGTCTTTGGTATTTTAGTATTGAATTTTCTACAGTTGACGTGAACATGTACTCCCGGAGTTACTCTTAGGTTGTCTTTTTTCAGTCTGCTGACTTCATTGATACCGTCTGCACCCTTCTGGTGGATCGTGCTGAAGTTTGATACACATGGCTCTTGACAAATGGGACACATTCTTGAACTTTCCATTCTGTCGATTTATTAACCATTTAATACGATTTAAAATTATATCTGAAAGTCAAATCGGCATAATAGTTTTATAAGAAGTATAACATAAAACAATTAACATACCTTAACAGGTTACAAAGCCTATCAAGTCCTAAATTATTTGGCATCCCTGACAACACAACAGGGACAATAGGATCTTTTATTTTTTTCTTGGGAAAAATCCCATTCAAACTATGCATAGTGCCTAAAATGGGGAAAATATCCTAAATTTAATAAATTATGCTAATTCAATGACTAAATCATCTTCAAATCCCGAAATCTGGTGGTTGTGTCGAATAGTGACCACCTACACAAAAGTTTCTAGATCAGTTTTCCACCTCATGTCATTCAAACTACTAAAAAAGAATCCTACACACCTTTGGGCCGGGGACTTTTTTCCCGTAAAACAACAATGATTTTGCCACAAGAAAAACCAACTTTCGGCGAAACTGTACTGGACTAATGTAGTACTTTAAGATTTTGGTAGTATTGGACGCAGGCTTATGCAGTGAGTTTTTTTTTATCTAAGAAATACAGTAGAAAACGCTAGAAAAACGGAATGATACCTTATTTATACAGTTTAGCTAAAGATCATCTCAAGTTATTTGAGTCAAGATGCAAATCGGATGTGGGCTTATAATAGGGCCTTTCAATCTGTAGCTTCAAAACTGTACAAAAGGCTCCCACATGATATCAGGAAGACTGAAAATATCAAGTCGTTCAAGAAAAAAATTACTTCAATTTTCTTTGAGTATTATATAGTGTGGATATGATAATTAATATGAAGTGCGCATCATAAAAAAAAAAAAACTTTACATATTTTTGCCTTATTACGTATACTGTATGATGACAGCTTGCAGGTCTCGCAGAGCGTCTTCGGTGGAGCGGGACCCTAGAAAAAAAAGGAATAAAAAGTAAACAGTTGCACTTGGCTGAAGTACGGAATAACATGACACCCTAAATAAAACAAAACAAAAGTATTAAAATCCACACAGTACCGATATTACGAATGAGAAAATACACTTTAATCTTCAAAATATGAAAATATTTCGTGCATTATTACTAAGCACAAAAGCGTCTAGAGTGAATTTCAAAAGAAACTATCATAAAAAAACAACGTCTTCCAAAACTTCCACAAGGATTACGAATCTTGTTCTAGTAAGATTTAACCGTAAACCCTTTTAATAGAACATAATTTTATTTTGTCAGATAACAATGCTCCCTTAGAGTCAGGGTAGTTTAAGATGAGCGAAAATACAGGTAATATTGATACATTTAAGTTGCTGCTTGTCCGCCTTTACAATGTGACGAAAATGGGACAAAACTGTCGCATAAAATAAGATTACCTCAATGAACCAGTGTCCTAAATGTGGCACAAACCATGAAATGGATTCGGCACTTCAAGAGCATTCGTCCAGATCCGGTTGAAATGTATCAATGTATTCTATTTACAGTCGTGGACAACTGTTAATTTTATTGTGGTGCTCAGGAGCAGATAAATCACAAGCATAAAGAGAGAAACTCACCTGCCTTGCACCCTGCCGCGCTTGAAAGAATCAAGTGTCTGTTTACATTGTAATTTCTAACACATTCACGAGATGCCTCGACTTAAAGAAAACGGAAGCCTTGATTGTCATAAAAATAGGACGAACGCCCACTACTCAATCATACGATGATGTTAAACATGCCATAAATCAAGTGTAAAGGATAAATTACAAATATGGCACTCTGAACCAAAAGAGGTTAATGATAGTGTCCTCGTGATGAATTTATATATAGCTTTCAAAGTAGTTCAGTTATCCTCATTCATTAGAGTTATATCCTTAACGTAACACAGTAGTAGCCTGAAAGGCTTCTTGTCTTTCCGTTGAACATAAATTACGAACTAATTGATTGATTGATTATGAAATATAGGTCTTGAAAGACCAATCGCCGGAACCCATCAGGATTATTCAGCGCCGATTACGAACTGACGTAAAAATTCAAATTTGTACAACAGGTTCTTGTGAGAATACAAATACCCTCTTAATATGAAAGTTATTGCTGACGGTACGTTCAGATGTTTTGTCCAGTGAATGCCTTTGTGGTACTGCTTGTCAGCTAACATGCGATGGTGTTGAGTCATTACTTCGGTTTAAGGAAGCTGCAGATTGAGTTTACTATATTCCTGAACCTTCTCTCGACATTTTGACAACCTTAGCAATAAACGTTTCCATTTATGTGCGTCTTAAAAATTCCCCGAAATATCGATTGTACGGGCCTACGATTTTAATACTTTCGTTACGCATCTCGTTTTCCTTTTGAATTACAATACTAGTGTTACTCACTAGTTTCACCACGGAGCATCCTCCCGAGAGGATGTCTTCCTACATATAGAGAACCCTTATCTAGAATATGGAACAGAATGCGAAATGAGGATCAGAATCCCAATCCCTATATGAAAGACCGGAACACAAACCTGTCCCTTTTGCTACACAGAAATGTTCTGTTCTCAGATACAGGCGAGCAAAGCCCAACGACACGTTCTAATTTTATTTCAGGAAGTTAAGTTTTAGCAGGCTCGGTAACTGATTTTCGACTGCACCGAAAAGAAGATCATTTTAATATGAACGTAGCTGGTTTTAATTTTCTATCTCGTCCTCTTTGTAAAATCTGAATAATAGTTACAAAGGCAACGGCTTTCAATGCGAGAGCACTGGATGAAAAAGAAACTAAACGGAAAAAACAGCCAGTAATTATACTAGTTAATTCTCATGCAAAAGAAAGGAGTAACAGTCCGGAGTGCGTTTATTAGAACATATGTCACAGATAAAAGCAAAAAACCAACAGCGATTTCAACTGATTAACTTAGGCCAAATGTAGCTTTTCTATTCTTTTTTTAATCCCCTGTGGCTAAGAAACCAAAGTCGGCTCTTTAAAAACTATTCTAGAGACATCAGCATAAGTTGGTCCCCTGCGTGTTGCTTAGTACAATTCCAGCTGACGGTCGAAGTGGACGGGCGGAGGCACAGAGGAACTTGCTCTACGTGTGGGACATCAACGGGAACGTACCGTATTGGCTCAGCAAAAGAGCATCAATATTTTCTGCTACTGTAAGGTATGCTTAATGTTTATTTTGTAAGAGCACACACCAAGCAGAATTCACCTAAGCGAGTTTATGAGATGACCGAATGTCAGTTCATAGCAGAATGCTCACAAGATGAAAAGAAAACTGCTAGCGATTTCAGAGTCCAAACAGATTTCATTATTTTGTTTGTTAGGAAAGCTACTAGCAACAAAAAACGTTTGGAAAGACACAGAGAATTTTTAAGTAAATAATGGACTTTTCCTCTGTGATGACAAATTAATCTGTTCATCAGAGAGAGAGAGAGAGAGAGAGAGAGAGAGAGAGAGAGAGAGAGAGAGAGAGAGACCTGAGGGAAATGGGAGTTGTCAGGGTGACAGTTTGTGGAATTCATCATTTCCACGGAATAGTCTTAAGTGTTTCACGTAACTTGAGAAAATTCGATGGAATACATGGTCTATAGGTCTTGAATGTACATCTCTTGGTGTCGTATTTAAAAAGTAGCTGTCTACACAAAAATACCGAAAAGAGTTGACTGAACGAAATGGGTTCATTGTCCATTAGAAGCTAAGTTGCAGATAAGGCTTAAAAAAACCTTTGAGTTCATTTCTGTTGGTGAGAAGCAGAGAAGAAAATGTCCACTTGTGAATACAGTACTGTGTGATATGATAGTGTTGGAGATCAGAAAAATATCTTCAGCGATTAAACCCTACTATAATTTTTTTGCCGACAAACTTTGCCAACTTTGTAATTTGATTATTTCAAGTTGTGATATAATATTCTTGGCTAAAAAAAAATGATGACTGCAGGAAAATTAACTGTGCCATCATCTGACTTGTAGGAAAACGATGGCTTATATATATATATATATATATATATATATATATATATATATATATATATATATATATATATATATATATATACTGTATATAGGAGATATAAATAACCCATGTTAAGAGCAGCGTAATTCATTGAAATGTGTTTCGTTTACTCTAACCCCATGTGGTCTGAGATCCGCATTCATAACACAAGCCAAGATCGTCGATGACCATAGACGTTATGCCGCCAGAAGACGGAAACAAATATAGACTACAGTGAACGAGGCACCGAACGACAGAGTAATTTATACTACGGCAGGAAAATGAGTTCCAAAGAGAAAATAATTAAAAGAGAAAGTTATCTAAATAAGTCATTCCTGGAAAGTAAGAGCTGAAGAAAATATAGTTTCGGGACACCGGTAACATTAGGAAAAGTAAGCTGGCTGAGAGACGACCAGGAAAGATTTCGACTGTCGATATCTGAGCCAAGATCTAGACACTTGATGTGAGCAGTAGGCTATGAAACTCGGTGCGTGTCTCTAGAGGTGTAAACAGGATGAGAAACAGTACTGTTCAAATATTAAACGTTTCATTAGAGTTAACTGGCAAAGTATATAATTAAGGATAAGCAGGATAAATGGAACTATAACGGGAGGGGCACAGCCTTTATTTCTGGACACAAGAAAGCTTGGAAGGATTCAAAGAGGTGCGAGATGAGAAACAATGAAAAAGAATATCCTAGTATACAAACTGAGGCAGTTTCACATTAATATACAGCCATATGCACAGGTGTGTACGAATACGCATTAATATGTGTGCGTTCGTAACATATGCAAGTTCCCATAAACAGAAATAGATGTGCATAATAAATATCACCGACAGTTTGCAGATACTGAACGAAAAGTCAAAGAAAATGGAATGATTCCTGCTTTTGAATATTTCTCTATCTTCGAAGCACCAAATCCTTTAGTGACAACACGGAAGTCTGTCAGTTTCCCCTTTGCTCTTTATTGCTTTTCCTCCTTATGGTCACTTTGTGAGTACTGAATGTAACCTGAATTAAAGACCTTGCCGTAACCCATAATAATTTTACTGTAAGTGCGTCAGCTGTGTCGCGACGAGTTGGGTTACAGGAAGTTATTTAGTAGCTAAGGAATATTATTTGCAAGCTTGAGCGCGCTCGTTTTGCGTTTGTATGAGAGAGAGAGAGAGAGAGAGAGAGAGAGAGAGAGAGAGAGAGAGAGAGAGAGGCTGGAAATGTCAGACATCCATGATTACTTCTGGCATTTTTTACTTCAAGTATAAAATTAGAAAAAACAAGTAAAATCATTTGCTGTTTAATTTCTGCCTCTCTCTCTCTCTCTCTTTCTCTGCCTGTGTGTGTGAGGGTATCGAGTAAAAGTACGTTAATTTGTGCTTATAACGAATAATTACTTAACGGTGCGTAATGACCATAAGCGTTGCCACGCCTACTCGCATAAGCACACCAACCAACATTTCCGAGCAACGTGATCTGACTGCAAGAGTGCTTTCCTTAAAGAAAAAGAAGAATTTGTGACGGGGTTACGTTTACCAATAAGGCATCGAGTGCCATCGACAGTTGCCAATGGACCTTTGGAGTGAACGAATGAGGAGAAACGGAGCTTCCCTATCGATTACAAAGACAAGTCTCTCACGGTACGGGAAATTTGCTTGAGATTCATAGTATCCAGACGACAGCAGGATGATTGCTTCATTGAAAACAAACTTAGTCACAAGAAACAGAGAAAAATATAAGTTAAAAACAAGAAAATTCTCCAGAAAATGGTATTTAGCTAAGAGCTAATTATTCGGTATCTTTCTGTTTCTTGTGACTAAGTTTGTTTTCAACGAAGCAATTATCCTGCTGTCTTTTGGATACCATGAATCGAGAGCAAATTTCCCTTACCGTTAGAGACTTGGCTTTGTAATTGATAGGGAAGCTCCGTTTCTCCTCATTCGTTCACTCCAAAGGTCCACTGGCAATGGTCGATGGCACTCGATGCCTTATACGGGTAAACGTAACCCCGTCGCATATTCTTCTTTTTCTTTAAGGAAAGCATTCTTGCAGTCAAATCACGTTACTCGGAAATGCTGGTTGGTTGGTGTGCTTATGCCAGCAGACGTGGCAACGCTTATGGTCATTACGCACCGTTAAGTAATTATTCGTTATAAGCACAAATCAACGTTCTTTTACTCGATACTCTCACACGCTAACGATCTTTAACCTAGCCAAGTGAGACCTTTTGGGCACCGCCAAAGAGAATGCACACATTTAGAGGACAATTATATAGTTGCGTTACACCCAGAGCACAGAGAAGTTTGACTACATAATTACTCTAGGGGAAAAATTTAAAGTTAAAGAGAATGAAATCCAAACAAAACAGCTCGTTCGGGAGAATGACGCTGTACATTGTCAGTTTGAACAAATGGACGTTCTCGCTCTTCGCTTGAGGTCCCACAAAGCAACCAAAAATAATTGCTCCCTTACGACCATACAACAACCCTAACGAGAACCGTCTGGGGATTCGTAACGCACAGGGTTACAGTTACGACCTTGAGTAACGGTCTCTTGAGGCATCCTTAATGGTAGACATCGGGTGAACGCTGTCAGAATTGTTCCTGCGCCTTCGCCATTGTTATTGTTGTTATCTTATCCACCCATACACACATACAGAGGCTGGTGGTGTGACCGATGGTAATCTCGCCTACGAGGCGAGTTCTCTCAGGTTCGCCTGTGGATTTGAATGATGGCCTGGGTTCTCGCAGCTGCAAACCCATTGCCACCGTTGACCCTGAGCAGCTGATAAGGTACGTGGTAGTTAGAAGGCTGTAGTAGTCAACGACTAAGATTTAAAAAAAAAAGACTGTAGTTCTAACAACCTCATCCCAAAACCTCGCTGAGAACCAGGAGGCTACCTCCTCTTGCGCCACCCCCTCTAATGAGGAAAGGGACACACGCCCACACACACACACATATATATATATGTGTGTGTGCGTGTGTGTATGTATGTATATCATTCGCTTAGTGGTCACCCATCCACATACGACCCCAGGCCCGACAGCGCTTCATTTCGGTGATCTGAGGAACAGATGCAGCAAACGCAGTACTGCCGATTCCAGTAAAACTGAAAATGATAATGATAGTCTCCGTACCATAATATAACTTTATGAAACGCGTTTTTATGCTGCATATGTTGTTATATCTTACAAATTTGCAACGTAGCTGCCTTCTGCTGCGCATCGGAGTAGACGGCAGCTTTACGAATAACCCGTTTCATACTCTGTCTGTCTCTCAATGACAATGGGAAATATATCATATCACATTACGGGAGAATTTTGGAGGAATGCACCTCTATGATAATGTGAACATCAAAGAGCGAAATAATCTTAACGACCTGGGTGGATTCCAATCATATCGGTCTCAAGTCTTTTCGTACCCTTAACAAGACGTCATTTCAGCCCCAACTTGACATAGCCTACTTCTACCACGAGGAAAGAAAGATTTGAGGCATGGTCTCAAGGGTTACAGACTGGAGTAATTCTGGAAGATTTTCAACTCATCTGCTTATGAATGACTGCTATTGGGTAATACTCGGATAACGTGTAAGGTAACTGAAAATCCGAAAAATAGCCATGATTAATTCACTTCTGGAAATATTTTTTGTACACCTGCTCTCTCTCTCTTTCTCTCTATATATATATATACTGTATACATATATATATATATATATATATATATATATATATATATATATATATATATATATATATATATATATATATATATATATATGTAGAGAGAGAGAGAGAGAGAGAGAGAGAGAGAGAACAGAGAGATCTGAATTTTGCCACCGTAACTGTATCTATGGAGCATCCAGCATTAAGAGAGAGAGAGCGAGAGAGGGCGTGGGCGGGGCTGAGAGGAGTACTTCCTGAAGAGAGCAGAATCAGTAACCATTTCAATTTTAGAAGAAAAGATCACCTGAACAGAGACTGGAAGATTCTGTTTCCTTCGTTAAAAAGAAAAAATGATAAAAAATGACACACGCAAGGCTTGAAAGGAAGAGTCCTCTATATGGAGAATTCCGCTTAATAAATGTGAGAAATACACCTTCAAACTAAAATAACGAAAGCAAAACTGGAAAGAAAGCATTTCCGCTTAGACATACCCCCCTGCCAAGGCCCGGGGAACCTCGTTTTTCCGGCTATTAGTTTCTCTTCAGGAAGTTGCTTTTTTTCCAGGATCAATGGCGCAATTTAATGAAGCATATGCGGGGAAATTGTCAACTAGAAAAAACAAAATTGGATTTAGCAGTCCGTTTAGTGAGGTTTGCTGGACGGAATAGCTTTTCATTTACTTTGATGATGGGGAAGAGGGCGGGCGGGACGGCGGGGGTTCGGGTGTGGGGTGTAAGAGCTGGAGCTGGGGATGCAGCATCAGAAATAAAGAAGTGGCGTTTCACAGTTTTCGTCTTAAAAATTGTGGAGATTAAAAGTGCATACTGAAGCATTAAATGTATTTATTATTACAACAAGAACCCTTCGGAAATTTGCCATTTGGAAATATTTATTTAAAACGTACATAGATTATATGTACAGTTAACAATGCTGCGTAACTGTATGTGTTTCTGCTTTGAATTGTGTTGGAAGACTTACTTCTTTAGTTTAATCTCTTACACCTCTGTACTTTTTCTTTATCTTTGATTTTCTTCCAATCTCTGCATCCCACTTCTTCCCTAAACGTTCTTCTTTCATCGAAGCAGTCATAATTATGTCCCCAGGCTGATTGGTTGTGTGGCCTATTAGTCAGCGATTGGGATTGCGTTGTGGGAGCTAATGATATTTGTTCGGGGCAGAGTGTTAAGAATTCTATCGAAAACTGTCCACGGTTCTGTGGGAAATTATCATTTTCAAGAAACTGGTACTCATTTGGAATTGTATAACCACTTACTTTATTTGGGAGAGGAGCTTAAGAATTAGCAGCTGATTTCTTGACTTCAGTTATGCCTAGTAAACTTTGGGCCTCGAGGATTGAAAGGGATGACAATGCTTACTTGCTTCTCTGCAAATTGTTAAAAAAAGTTTCCAACATTGTATGCACTTTTGCTTTTGAATCTATATTCTCTTATTTCCAAGAAGTCTTGTCAAAACTGCCTGATTTACGTTGTTCAACAACTGCTCAAAAGAGGGGCCGGGCATCAACAACAAACAAGTTGTTTTATAGTTTGCTTAGCATTAACACGGAGTCTGCTTCACTCTATGTAACCCTGAATTTTCATACGGCGTAATTTCCTAGCGGCAAAAAATCCTACTGCGAAATATCTTTACAACGATTTTTTTATACACCGAAATTCCCATCGGAAAAAATCCTGCGGCGTAATTGTTATCGAATTTGCCGGACATTGTTTGCTATATGGTTATACATTTAATTGGCTATATGGTTATACATTTTATATATATATATATATATATATATATATATATATATATATATATATATATATATATATATATATATAATATATACACATGAGTTGTCCGTAACAAACACGTTTGATTACTGGTTTTATTGTGGTATTGATCGCTTAACTCCTCGATCTCATAAGACATTTCAGTCATGCGAGTGGTCTCTCCTGGACAAATGGAAGAGGGTGCTTTTTCCAGTTGTTGGTTACTCCTATGACTTAAAAAAAAAGTATATATTTAGTTCTTAAAATGCTAGCTGGACGTTATTGCCTTTATTGAAATCAATGTGCACTGACGTTTAGTATGAGTTATTAGTTAGTTTTAAATAAATTAACATGATGTATTACTTTATTTATTCATTTAAATAAAATATTCCTAATTTAAAAATATATTGCAATAGTTTTTGTCGTTGCAACGCAATGAAATTATAGTTGATGTTTTCGTGTGCTTGTTAACTGTTGCCTGTGACGCGTGAAACAAAGATAACAATCTCAGGGGTTCTTTTTGTAAATAATCGGTAATCAACAGTGCGGAGTCTGTTCCCAGGCGTTCAAAAGAATTTGGAGCTTGGGAGAGTGGGATCATGTGAAATTTTACCCTTTTTTTTTTTAAAGAGCGGATGGGACCTATCTTGCTCAGCGCTCCTCGTCACCTCGATATAAGTGATTAAGTCACGCCGAGTATTTTTAGTTCAGGTAAGTTCATTGCTAAAATTACTGGAGGTTTCTCTCTGCCTGTCTGTTTCTCTCGTTAGTTCATTCTTTGAAAACAACTTACCCATCCATGGGAAAACTTCAAATTGCTTTTGGACCTTCTTTATACACGGTAAGTTATGGCCTTTTTAACGTCTTCGCTTCATATGCGTGTGCATTCAAATTCAAGGCGACTAAATTATAATTGCCTCCATTATCGCAATACCACACACATCCACGATTGCCTTAAGTGAAAACGACGTCTGTCGCGAAAGAATAACCGCTCCTCAAATAACTCGCATGGATACTGTTTATTCAGGGGAAAGTGTTTAGAGGTTTAGAAAGGAAGGCAAGATTTAATGTTTTGACGATGTCTCGGGCTATTTAAACTTTCTTTCTTCCTTTTTCTTTGATTTTTTTTTACGTCTCAAGTAAATGGTAAACTTTACTCGCACCACAAGTGCGAGCACACGCGCACAGTTCTTCAGATAAACTATAAATGCACATCATTCCAGACCATTAAGATTAAAACGTTTCGTTGCTATCTGATATTGGCCTGCTGTTTAGTCTCCAATATTCTATGACCTTGTTATTTATGTCTTTCTAAAATGCTATGTAATGTTTATATATATATACATATATATATATATATATATATATATATATATATATATATATATATATATATATATATATATATATATATATATATACATATATATACATATATATATTAGTAAAAGGACCTCATTCAAACTGGATGGTACCTAATGGAGTGTTTATTCAGAAAAGTTACAAGCTTTCTTGGACAAACAGTCCACATTATCAAGAATCCGTAATCTACTAATGCACAGAACAATAATTGTGTATGTGATGTTAAAGTTATATATATATATATATATATATATATATATATATATATATATATTATATATATATATATATATATACATACATATATATATATATATATTATATATATATACATATATATATATATATTTGTATATATACAGACATGGATGCATTTTAAATGTCATCAGTATAAATGAGAGTCGGATGAGTATACACTTTTCCCCTTCACCTTAATTTCTCCACAAAAGCGTTTTAGTAACTGTAGCGAAGCTGTAGATTATCCTGATTTAATTCTGCGCTTCCATTTTGCTTGGAAGCGCCTGTAACTGTTACGTTAAATTTTCTGGCAATGTGTTTTGCGTATCTATTTATATATTAATGTTGGTTGTCTTGTCTTTCTTTATCTGTTCTTTTTTTTTTTTACCTAGGTAATGGCGAATATTTTATTCAGAGTTCTGAGGATGTTTGAACATTTTCACTTTTTTACTAATAATGACAGCAACAGCATTCTTCTTCTTGTAATTATTATTATAAAAATATTACTGTTATTACTAGTTCATCTGTAATTCCTGTCCTAACTTCTTTAGGTGAATGGTCTGAGGAGACTAACTTTTCAAGTTAATGGCCTTTTAAGCTTGAGCTATATGATCACTTGGCTTTGCAGAATAATAATAGTAATGAACAGTTCGTCCCAGTAACATAGTGTTCAATAGAGGAAAAGAATCTTCAGTTGTGCGTTATGTGTTACATTGGTAACGCATTCCAGGCACATGTTAGTGGATTTATTTTTCCGTTAATGATATTAGTAGCTAAAATATTTATAACTTATTAGGTAACATCTATTACCTTTGTCTGTTGCAATATCTTTGACATTTCCTACAAAACAGACGTTCATGAATCGGGCAACATTTCTCATACAAAGTAAAAATCTTTCTTACTGTTTGTTTATTTGTGTTTATTGTTTTGTTCTAAATGTCTCCAGCAAAATAGGTAATTGCCTCCCAGCCATTTGAATGACGAGGTAAACACTGGTTGCTCTCCGTATGGTTTTCTATTTTCGTACCTGCAATATGTCGTCTCTCTCATTCGGCCAGATGGTGTGATTTCCATAATTGTGCTTTCTTTTTGCTTGTGAATGAAGGTTCCTGTTTTAGTGATCTCGACTCTCACTATTGGCCAGATTTCATTTCTATGTTATTGTTACAGTTGCGTAGCGGCTGTGGAAGTCTGATTTGTTTATTCTTAGTTTTTTATACTGAAGATTCATCCTCTTTTCAACAATTAGAGGATGACAGCAGTTGCGATTGCTCTCTCGTTTTCCTCTCAAGCTACATGGGGTTTTTTCAGTAAGAAACACCAACGTGTGACCAGATGTCCCTTGTGTTATGGTTATGTGGTTTGACATTTGTGGCTTTGGTTATTTGTTGACTTGAGGAACAATACTGGATTTCTGAAGACGGTGTACAGTTTTCCCGCACTGTAATCCGGAATCGTTCCTGAAACAATAAAGAACTTGATGTTTATCACGAGTATAACGATAATTACCGTTTTATTAGTAGCACTACTGTTTTAAAACGAAAAAGAAACGGAAGCTTTAAGTGGTCTCACAAGCAAAAATCTAGTCTGCTCCGCTATTTTATATTTGGCTTTTTATTTTATAACAGATATTTTGATTTTTTTGTGACTTCTAACATAAATTAGATGACCAGAAATCACAAATAATTAATATACATAAAAAAATCATTTGATTTAGTGTAGTTCTGTAGAAGCAAAATCATTCTTTAAATTTACGCATAATCTATGTTTACTATAGTGACAGGACTTAATTTTCTAAAAGTCGCTGTTGCAAAATGTATGCTAATTTCAATGTAATAGCTCCTGGTTTACAAGACTGCGGTAACTCACCATAAAAGAAAATTTCCCTGTTTTCTAATTGGTCAGTTAGGATCAGGAATAGTGAATTTGACTAACTATATGCAGTCCGTTGCCTTGGAAGTCTGTACTTACAACCACGGCAGACGGATATAGTGGAGATGTATTTGCATTTTATTATTTTCACAAAAATCTGTTGGTTGGCATTATATTCCTTATGTTCAACTCCCTTTTACATTTTTATTAACAGTTAAACTCTAGACAGTAAATGAGTCCACTAATGTGGCTGCTTGCAAAATTGTCGCTTACGTCGTCATCAAAACAATTCAGAATTGATTTACGCAGACAAATGTTAAATTGTACACAAGAGTTTAATTATACTCACCTAGATTATGAACAGAAGAAGTGGTTTATAATGAAACGTCATTAATGCTTGTCATGTCCAATTCTTGGTTTATTTTCTCTTAACCGCCGTAGATTCTCGGAGACAGTATTCGAGGCGGAAACCCGGACAAAAATTAATAATAACTGCTAATGATATCTGTGCACTGCCGATGAGACATTATGTAAATGAGAACAGGACTTCGACCAATTATTGCTGAAAGCACGCACGACCGTTATGCTCAATACATATGCTATTAGACGTTCTTATTCTTTTTCTTTAGGTCGAGTACTTTACTAGTTCGGCCGGATACGAAAGTGAATGGATGAGAGAAAGAAATTATAAGAAGGAAAGAAAGTGAACGGATGAGAAAGAAATTATAAAAAGGAAAGACTGTGTATATATTTCTACACACACCCATATATATATATATATAATATATGAATGTCTTTCAGGGTAATCCAACATTATAATATGAAGATAAAAGGCCCATTAAAACACTATTTATACGTTGCAAACTTATATTTCGAACACTTCTTCTTCTGTGTCCCTGTTCACTGGTAAAGTATGGACAAATGAGGTGTAACACGAGTGTAAGGCATGTTCATGCGTGGCAGATGACCGTTGACCCCAGATGGATGGAAAATAAGTTATTCCCTTGTGCTTTGGGCCTCGTTCACTCCCGTCTGTGTCGAGTCTGGTGGGCATATTTTCCGGAACACCTGCTAAAGAATACGCCACCAGAAGAGAGAGAGAGAGAGAGAGAGAGAGAGAGAGAGAGTATGAAAAATCTATCTTCTGACAAAAATGCATAAAGATTATTTTCAAGACTTGTTTTTAAGCGCAATTAAAAAAATCACTTATTTCAATAAAATATTTTGGATTTTTACATCTCTACATAGACATAGCTGAGTATTCATATTTTCTATTCTAATAATTTCTAATTTTACACTTCAATATAACAAGTTTTCCCGAAAAAGTCTGAAAACTGGTGAAGATTTGCTCAAAGTTTCTTCGATAGATGTGAATAATTCGTCGCAAAGGAATGTTTCGTTCTGTAGTGGACTCAGAAAAAAACAAGTAAAAATTGCGCCGAATTTCTTCTGCGCAATCGCGTTTTCTGTACAGCGTATAATGCTGTATGAAACTCTTGATGTTCTACAGTATGAAACTCTCAGCCACGAACGGGCAGGGCTCAGTTGCTCCCCAGATGCGGTCAAGTGAAGATTCGTCGGCGGCTGGCACCTCTAGCGGTGTCAGACGCACGATCCATGGCTAACTCTAACCTTAAATAGAATAAAAAAAAATACTAAGGCTAGAGGGCTGCAATTTGGTATGCTTGATGACTGGTGGGTGGATGATCAACATACCAATTTGCAGCCCTCTAGCCTCAGTAGTCTTCAAGATCTGAGGACGGACAGAAAAAGTCCGGAGGGACAGACAAATAGACATCTCAATAACTAAAAACAGCCAATGTTCGATGAGAGTGTGGAATCCTATAAGACGCCTTGTTTCCAATGGAAAATATTTTGCAAAATTTTTGTCGTTTGAGGAAATGGCAATGTTGACACTTTTTCAATATCTGCTAAAAAATTTCTAAAAATAAAAGCATAGAGAGCAAACAGAAGGCAATTCCTTTCGTAAGAAGCAAGAAAAAAATGTGGCGTCACGGAAATGTTTTGAACATTGCTATTTAACAAAAGGCCTTTACATTTTCTTCTCCTATACCCATTATTTGACTCGTTTTGAACAAGTCTACCCAATCCTTTTCATAGCATTTCTTTTGTGCCGTCATAATCATCACAGGAACAGAACTAAAGTGCATACCCCAGTTCCTCCTAACCCCCCTCCCCAATAAAAATAAAAAAGACATAAAAAAAGTGCGTCTTTCTTCATTTCACAAACAGCAGCTCATAAGTGGACAGGAACCGAGGAAAAGAATTCGGGATCGCTGAGGAAAAAGATACACCTGATTAATACAAAATGGCTTTTCCGCAAACATCTGCTCTGGCGGACGTTATGTTTTCAGCATATTTCAAAATATCTCAGAAGTTATTACGACACAGGGCACGTAATCAGGTGTTCTGTGGAGATACACGTAACTCTTTGTTAGAACTATTATTACGTATAAAACCGTTACAACTTGACGTTATTTCTTTCCAAAGAACAGGGTATAAAAGAACCATACTGATGATGTAGACAGTTATAATTATGAGATGTTTTCATCTGCACTGCCAGTCAGTAGGATAATCTCGCCTAACCGGGGATCATCGACGTTGCAAATGCTAGATACGGTGGCTCCTCAAAAGAAGATGGGGTAATCAGTCTCTTTCAAACCTTACCATTAATTTTCTGTGCAAGTTGCTCTTTACAGCTGAGGCAGAATCTAAATGTGGATAATCAAAAGAAGAGGGATAATAAGTCGTTTGAACCCTTGCTCGTTAAGGCAACACTCGGAACAAGTTTCCATAGCAACAGCTGCCTGCCTTTTCCTAACAGACTCTTAATAATATGATCGCTGGAGTTGAACCTTCATTTTTTTTTTGTAACTGTAAATAAGAAATAATATTGCTGTTGAATCATACTTTCACAAATAGAAGACATTAGAGTTTTATTAGTATAAATATATGCCACAAGGTTCAATATCAGCGGTAAACAGCGTTTTCCCGGTTCCTCAGTGACTTCTTCAGTTCATTATTTAGGGAAAAGGAAATCGGTTCAGAGAGCTCTCCTTTTCGTTCCTTTATTTGCAATGGTCTACCAAGTTAATTAGGTATGGCATATCTCAGGCCATTTCATGGAGAGAGAGGGAGATAGATCATATATTCTCGGCCATATATTTATGTGTAATATCAGGATATCAACAAAATATCCATTCCTACGTCAAACTATATTTAGCGTCTCGGTTTCCAAAATATTAATTTGCATTCAGTGAGTAACTGTTGAGACTTCTTTCTCATCACGACGGAAATTATGCCAAGAAAACGACAAAACATACACACAAACACCCACACATATACATGAAGGCGTCCTCCTAACAGGGCTGTTTCCATTAAAAAAACAACGCAACAGCCATTACCAATTAATACTCTAATGCAGGATCGTGGATGAACTCCCTTTGCAGAAAGTTTGTTCACCATTAGCCGCTTCATACACCTACACGAAAGGTCATCAGCAATGTGTTGAACCCATTACACACACTGAGTCATTTCCTCACGTTTCCTGGATTTCACAGACCGTCCTTCCTCTATCTGTTCCATACCATCTACCCAACCCATTCTAGGTCTTCGTCTCCTCTTCTTCCTCGCAGTTTTCAATATAAACCCTTTTCACCCCGTCACCGTCGTGGATTCTTACCACAAGACTATACCATCTAATACAATTGTCCATCCTTTAAGCTACACTGCCCTAATTACCACTCCTGTCTCTCCACATTTCTCACCATTTCGAATCTTATGCCACATCGATTATACACACAAACACGCATATATATGTATACATACATATATATATATATATATATATATATATATATATATATATATATATATATATATATATATATATGTATATATATGTGTGTGTGTGTGTGTGTGTGTGTGTGTACGCACGAGCATATTCATATGTTGTTAATTATTACAGATTTTGCTACTTTCATTCAGGGTTTTTGGTATTGCCCAGCATTGTATAGTTTTATGGAGTTCTGGGTTTATTAAAAAAGATATTTTGCTGTAATTGCTGATGAACCTGCATCTGGAAAAAATTTCCTTTTCTTATACTCGTGGAGACCATAACGTTAAAGTATGTCTTTTTAGCACATGGCTAGTTATAATAAACACGAGTGAGCTTAAGGTGACTAGTATAAGAGAAATGGAAAGGCGTCATCATCAAAGGCACAAACGAAAAACCTTTGTATGGAAGTTGGGTGTCTCGGAAAAGAAACGGGACAGAGCTATCTGATCAGATTTTGTGCGTCTAGAGGATTTTAGGCGGCTTTCTGTTGTTTATCTGCCTGAAATGTAATTTGCGGAATAACCGACAGGAGGGGACCCGCCTAAAAATCAGATTTCCACAAGACTGTACTTCATAAATGTTTGTAGACCTTCATAAATTACTTATAGACATATATTTCGTTTAGGTTTAGTCCACACGACCTCACAGAGGGAGAAATATGTTTATAGTGCGAAAAGAATTTACCTGGACACTAAACCTAACAAATCAGCATTAATGTTCGGTACGAAAAAAAGTCATTTCTAAAAGAACAAAGACTTTTCAATGCACTAGAATAACATCGTTCATAGAAGCTGTATGATACCAACTACCCCCAAAATGTCACCGGTTATAGTCACGTAGCGGTTAATGACGGTTCAATAATCGATGATCTTATTTCCTGAATGTTTTCCGTAGGCAGGTGAAAGGCCGTGGCTGATGGGATCAGGAAGAAAGTAGGAAGAGTACATAATTCTTTTTCAATTTGGTTTGCTTTGGTATCGTAACGGATAATGCTTTTCAGTACTGATATGAATACTGTTAAAATCACTGAGCAGACAAAATTATAAACAGTACCTCTCAGAATACCAATGAATAATGGATATCTGTAAAATTATGAGACAACAATTGCTTTCAAGAGCGCCATGAGGACAGGCAGAGGCAGACATGTGAATAGACCAGAGATGATTTGTGATGGTAAAAGTTGACGCTTGGACGGACCGACATAATTATACTGTACTAAAACAGGAAAGGTCAGACTCCAGGTGGGGAGTCAGGTGCACGGAAATCTGTCCATCAACTTAACGGGATAAGGAGACCGTAAACCGCAATAGGGGTCTAGATGGAGACTATTTCTGTTTGCTATTTGGAGTAATTCTTCATTTCGCCTCTTTTCCTGGGTGTGTATTTTACGGTCTTTGGTTCTTCCTTGCTTTGTTCCTTCATATTTTACTCAGCCCTTCTTTTTCTAGTCTATCCTCTGTAGTAATCTGGTGCTCTTATAGCTATATTCATCAGATATTAACAAGATTCCGGCTCAAACAATATATCAGAACTGTGACTATTGATATCTTCCTGAGGTGCACTGATGTTCGGAGCAGCGTGTAGCTATTTAGAACATGTAATTATTACTTGTGTGTTTCTTATATTTCTCTGGACATTGGCCTTTTCATTCCTCTTAGCTTCGCCAGTAAAATTTCAATTAATCCATATAGGTTGTCACATACAAGCCCTAGTGCTAAGAATGCTCAAAGTTGATACAGCCAGTGTTTTGCGATTATTACAAATTTGGTAGTTGCTGACCAAGATTTCCTGTAATATCTTCCATAGTTTTTATCATCATAAGCTGAAGTTTGGTTGGTTGGTTAGATTAAGCCGGTATTATGCCAGAACGAGTCCTATCCCTACGGCAAATGTGTTAAAGGTGTGAGCACGGTCTATGGCAAGAGCTAGGTCTTGGTCTAGGCCCTAGAGAGACCGTGGGTGTGAGGGGAAGTAGGAAGCAAATCCGACTAACAAAGGCGATCAGCTAACTGTGTACCTTTTTCCAGAGGAGCAACTCCTGAGATGACTGAGACAGAGAGCGGAAGCTTACCAGTTGCTGGGAACCTCTTGGGAGGCACAAGCCTCATCAGCAACAACACAATTGCGAAGATTATCACGACTTTGGCCACTCTGCTAAACATCGAAGATGGTAAGACAGAGAATCCAGGGACCGGAGGCAGAATGGTCCGCTGCCCTGAATCGGCTGTAAACATTCTTTGTAATAAAGGAAACAATTAACATAAATGCTCTGGTATTATTATTATTATTAATTATTATTATTGCTGTTTTTATTATCGCAAACACAACTTGTTGTTTGAAACAGGGTGTTCAGATGTTTGAAAGCCTGGTTTTGCTTTTCACTTTAGATAAAGAGTTTAATTTTCTAAGGCATTTGTCATAGATTTTTTGGGATTGTGATTTTCATCTACCTTTCAAAAAAAAGAAAAGGTTCTCTTAAATAAGACTCGTTTTTTCTCTTTTCTTGCAAATTGTCGTCAATAACATTAACAATAAACACCATCTTCTGTTCATTAGCATTTTGGCCATAAGCCATAGTTCAAAATTGCAATTAATCATTATTATTGTTATTACTTTGAACCTCAAACCTCCGTTCCTTACGCAGGATTCCTGGTTATCGGAAACCTTTACTCTAAGAGGCTTTGTTTCAATGATCTTGATTAGTCATATTCAGTCATTTGATTGATGTTGCTTCTTTTTGAGAATGAACAAGGATGTGACGTTGATATGTTGATAGAAATAATTTCAGGCTTTGCCCCTAGAGATCAAATTAGTTGCAAATCTGGACGAAGTTTTGTAAGCGATGAATCTGAACCCTCGTTGATCTCCGACAGCCTCAGAATGGACCCGGGAAGGCAGCGAAATCTTCTCTCGACTGATATCCGTCGGCATCGAGCCCTTATCGCAGGACATCACGTCCAACTGGCTGAGTCTTCTGTTCAGCACGGGTTGGTGGAGCGTCGGCATCTTCAGCGTACCCGTCCTGGTGACCGGCATCATCTGGTACTTCATTCTGACGTGGTTCCTCAAGAAAAACGTCATGGGATTTCTCCTTGGCAGATCGCTCAGGTCTGTTGCCAAGAGATAATGCTATGGAACCTAAGCATTCTTCGCTTTAATATATTTATGCATAAAAGATCGACGCCTTGGCACTCTTGTGGTTACTTATAGCAAATTTGTGACCTTAACATACTTATAATTTGATCATGATCATATTTTGAAATATGATTCTTAATTCAAACAATTCTTTATATTAACTGGTTATTCTGTCCCTAATTTTGATTGAAATAAGGGTCATATTTAATATATAATATATATGTATATATATTGCATATATATTAAATATATATATATATTATAATATATATATATATATATATATATATATATATATATATATATATATATATATATATATATATATATATATATATATATATATATATAAAGTACATGATATGGTCAGCTGTGCTTCTGTAGGCCCAGACCTTCTTGGATGAGAACCACGAGAAAGTTGGAGATTAGGTGGAGATCTGTGGATTATAAAGCACATGAAAGACATGAGTCAGAGTGGTGGAGTTTTATAGCAGCCCTTTGCATTATATTGTGTTGTAAGCGATGATATTGATCACACATATAAATGTATATATATACATACATATATATATATGTATATAATATTTTATATTTATTTATATATAAATATATATATTTATATATATATATATATATATATATATATATATATATATATATATATATATATATATATATATATATATATATGTGTGTGTGCATGTTTGTCTGTTCAAGAGCTGTATATTCACTGACCGTAAGGAATGAGTAAAGTTCGCTCTCTTTGCCTTGAGATGAGTAATGAAACTAGCGGCAAATGTCGTGATAGCCATTAAATGTTTTTTTTAGAGCCGAGACATAATCATACCATATTGATAGCTGCTGGTTTTAATTTTCTCTCAGCTATCATTTCTCTTGTATTACAACACTGATGCATACGATTCCTAAATGCTTACCAAAGATACAAGAATTAATTTATAGAAACGAATACGACCAATGACATCATATTGCTCATCATTTTACAATTCAGTTGGGTATTGAGACGTTTATGCAAAAAATGGATGGTGTACTCCTGAAAAAAAAATACTGACATAAATATTAAGGCTAGTACTAAAATAACCAAAAAAGCGTGTGATTGATAATAGATGCCACAAAATATCATAGAATCTAATTTTTTGCTTAACCAACACGTAAAAGTATTGCTGCAAGGTTATGACATCAGAATTAATATAAATTTTCTTAAAAAAGATAAACACAACAATCAGGTGGCTGGTATGCAAGATTATACACTTAACATTAGAGAAAAAATTCTCCAAGTTTCACTCGACTTCATGCCCTGAATGAGCAAATAGTCTTGGTGCTGACCACAAAACTGACGATTCAAGGAAGTAAATTACAGCATATGTAAGCTATGCAGGAGCAGTGTTGATGTTTACAAAGGTTATTAAGAACAGAGAAAAACAATTGTCGCCCAATTTTGTTTTCTTTGTTGATTTTTTGTACCTTCCGGCACCAGAAAAAAAGACCCTATTCTTTTTCGGCGCGACTGCGGTGTGTTTCTCTGTTTAGTTTTCATCCTTTGCCTTCATTCATTTAATAATCGGTTGATTGATTGATTGATTAATTGATTCTTTAACTAATTTAGTGATTGGTTAATTGGTCTTTTTTTTAAGTATTTTAACAAGACCTCTGAGTCACGTCTCTAGACTCACAGAGACCGAACGAGGGATTTGATCTTTAATGAGAGGTAAACCCTGGAAGGAAGTCAACTGAAAGACGATGAATAACTGTAGATGGGAAGAGACCTCAGGGGAAGGATGAAGAGCAAAGGGAAGAAAGCAAAGCAGCTGGCGGTTGAAGGGTTGTGATAAGACCCTTTAGTGCCATTTGTGGTGAGCTACGTAATGTCTACTGTAAGTGGTATCCCATACGGTGTTCTCTTGTGTCTGAAATAATGTGCGTGCACATCACTCTCTCTTCTCTATCTATTTTTCCACCTACCTGGCCTCGCTGTGAAAATGGCAGCGATCTCAACTCACGACCTATGTTCAATCCAAGTTCTAAAGAATAGATCTTGGGTCGATCCTTGGATGAGGAAGGAACGATAGGCACGTGTTGAAACCAAGTGTGCCTCCGTTGACCTTAAACGTAAATCAAGTTCTTGGTTATTAGTTGGCTGTTGTGAGTCACAGACTGGGTTGGAGAGAAAGGTGAGAGAGAAATAGGGGAAAAATAACAGTTGTGAGTTATCAATACTCCGTCAAAATGTATAATGTATACCATCATTATCACAAATGAAAGCTGGACTCTGCGCGGTAATCCTCATCCCCACCGGTGTGACAACATTCATAGGACACTTAATTAACATCATATCTAATTATTTCATGTCTTTCCTTCATTTTACTAACAAAAAATTTTGTAACTAAGATCCCCTTTTTCCTTCTTTCCCTCCAGCTCGCCTTCCGTAGCACTAGAGAAAGAAGAGGGAAACCAGGCTCATTTGGCTCGCCTTACCAGGAGTGTCTCAGACGCCATCGATCATCCGAGGTAATCGAACGCTGATCTGCGACGAATCAAGAGACAAATGAAACCCACCCTGGGACCGCTCGCCCCGTACCCTTCGTTGGCGCCGTTAGTTTGTTTGCGCTTTTAGTTCGGTTATTTGACCGCATTCATTTGCTATTTTGTTGTTAATAAAATATTTGATATATGAATATTCTTACTGCCCAATTTAATAAAATTTATGAGCATGGTTTAGGTAATGTAATGTCGTTGAAAGTGACTAAAAAGTTTTGGGAATGTCATGCTGTCTATAAGAATTACGATAACATTCATGTCCTTAATTCTGTGAAAGAATGCATTGGGACTGCAAAGTTAATAACAAAGCTCCTGCCGAGCTAAGCTGCTCGTACATTATTTTGCACAACTTTGTAAATCGATGGGCCAAAACACGCTACTTCAAAAAAAAAGCGTTTGTTTTTTTATTCAGTTATCTAAATCGACGTCTTGATTCATCTAGAAGATAATGAGGAGAAAATATCCATAAATCTCCATTTTCGTAATATAAAATTATTTTCACCTTCACATAAGTTTATCATCGCTGTTTTTCTTGCGTGCTTTCATTTTCTGTGGAATTTTCTTTGGAAATTGTACGTACTAGTACATATGGTTTGCTTGGTTCTCAATCTGAGCCTAACATACAAACCCTATCACTTCACTAGATATTAGGTTTATTAAGAATGGAAAGGAATCCGATTAATAATTGTTCATTGAGACTTTTTGCTCGTTCATGTCTTTCTGGTTCCCTCCACCACAACGAGTGAGCATTTACTCTCGTTATTCAGCAGGAGGAAATCCACGCTACTCACTTATAAGCGTATGATAAGTAAGCTATCAGAAGAAAACAACATGCCCCATCAAGCAGGTTATCAGTGAAAGAAGAGTATTTGACGTTGAAGATCATGAGACAGCGGTTTTGTTGGTGAAATTCGTCCTGGAGGTTTGCACTGATCTCGAATTCCTTCATTCTGATTCAAACAAGATTCCATTCGTAATGTCATTTCTAAATAATTTTTATTTGCTGATCGAAGCTACAGTTAAGAAGAGAATAATCTCTAGAATTTATTTATTATTCATTTTAAAGACATAAGGCTTGTTTTTCAATATTTAATTATTCAGATATCTCCTCTGATCACAGGGAATTGTCTAGTTATAAGGAACTTCTTTTTCTGTACATGGATCGAAGATTCTCTTTACTTCTGTCTGTATAGACTTCATAGCGTGTCTTTAATACAGCTCTAAGCAAGATGGAATAAGAAATCTTAGTATGTTCGTGTGGAATTATTTGAATTTATCAAAAGCATATGAAGGAACAACCGCCTTGCGGGAAAATCACTGATATCCATCTCTATAATAAGTTTACATTACTTTTTGAATTTCAGCCTAATTTTTTATTGAGCCTCGAAGTTTTCTGACTTATTAATTTCCTGTTGATTAATCACGAAAGGGCACGTTTACATTTGTGCGACTATAAATAGAAATGAAATAAACATTGAAGATATTTGAGCCAAGCTGCCCCATACACATGCTCTGGTGCACAGGTGTTCAACTCTTGTAACTGTGGCTACAACCGGCTCCGACTCAAACATCACACGTTGCTGTTGTAACTGGTTTGTTAGTTGTGCCGCGCTTCTGCACAAACGAATTTTGAGACGTGAAGTGTGGCGTTTATAGAGTCGCATCAGAAAGAATAACAAAAGAAAAGGGAATAAAAAAAAGGTTCGCGTTATTACAGCATTTAGTGACTGGTCCTTTCTATCTGCCACTAAGCTTTTGAATCCTTTTCCTGACCCTGTATTCGTGACGGTTAGAACCTCAGGTTTTCCGCAATCCTCGTCGTCAAGCCGCACCCTTATTTCTTCGAGCCTGGGCTAGGCTAGTACATTAAATTGCTCGTCCCATTGGCTTTTACTTTGAAGATAATGGTGGAATCTGCTGCAGGTCCTAGACACCAGTCTGACGGAGCAGTACCTACCCCGACGAGGATCACTACCGTAACCACCACTACGACCACGACGACGAGATCCAGAGGAATCTTCGGGTACGGATTATCCGATTTCACAGTTTACACTGGTTATAGAGGTGATTTTTGCCATTGACTGTAGAGTTAGTCCTTCCAATGATCGTAGCATTAACCTTTAGTCATTCATAACGTTCTAGTTAAACCAGCAATTAGGTGTTGTAGATCTTTACCATAGGAGCGCAATGGGCCTTGGTATGACAAAACCAGTGACCTTGCAATGAATATACGTACAAGGCAGATGAACAACTTTACTTCCAGAGCTTCGTCATTATAAAGGATGTCCGAAAAGATTTTAATATTAACATAAAAAGAGAGAAAGTAACTTTAATCAACATTGGTTCCTGAATTTCCTGGCACCCTGTATAACGAGGAATATCGACAGACAGGCAGTTAATCACTAGCTTCACTTATTACATTAGCGTCAGCGAGGTTAATTTTTTACTACGAAAGGAGAGTGAAATACTGAAATGTTTAGATAATTAGTAATCCTGTGAAAAAATCTAGGAAAAACTGAATAAAAATAATGTAAAAAGTTGAAAAGTGAATGAACGAACGAAAAACGACTCATACAAAGGGAACTAGGAAGAAGTCATTGGCTTACATATTCTAGCGATAGCTTATTTTCGTGGCTTACCTAATCTAATGAAGTGTTGTTGTTGTGCGTTATTAACAGTGCACTCAAAAGCATATAGAACAGGTAAAGCGGGCACTGACGTGAATGCATGTATTATGCATTAGATATGAAATAAAGAAAGAGAGGTGTGGGATAGAAGAACAATAATTTTTCTTTTCATATTTCTACACCCATATTGTCCTTACGAAAGAAGCGGAACGAACGGAGTACCTCATACGGGAGGGAAGACCGTCACTTCCCATTAGCTCTGATGAACCCATTAGATTAATGGGCCGTTCATGTCTCCAGTGTCCCCGCTGGTTGCGACCAAGTCACATTTATGGGCCCTGAATTGTTACGGCCTTTACTCTGTATCAGACTTAGGCGTCATTTCGTTTGTGTTTTTAGCGTTGGGCCTTTCTTGAGTCTGTACTAGTTGATAGTGTTTTGGAAGGATCATATGACGGGAATCTCTTTTAAAAAGGTTTTGTGTTTTTTTGTGTGTAAAAGACAGTCTTTTCACATAACCATATATAGAACATTTCTGTATATTTGCGTGTGCTGAAGTTATACAGCTAGGAGGTATACATATAAATTTTGTAAATTTACAGATTTGAATGTGAATATAAGAATGCTCATATAACTGTGTATGAAGAGATAAAAACATTCAATTTATTCCTATCCTTCCAACCTGGGCCTATTACCCATAAATACTCATTCCCACCCCCGCAACTCTTGACATTCAAACGAGATGTAAATGAGATCTAACTTTCATGAAGAGACTGTAATGCTATGCTGATGGTTTATTCGAGGGTTGAACCGGCGTTGCAGCAGGAAAAACCAGTGACACCAAAGTTAAGTATATAATTTATATATATATATATATATATATATATATATATATATATATATATATATATATATATATATATATATATATATATATATATATATATATATATATATATATGTATATATATACATACGCAGAGAGAGAGAGTGCGAGGAGACTTTGAGGGGTGTCTCCGATGGCTGTTAACATTCCTATTTTCTACAAGACATTGCCTCCTGCACCTAGTTGCTACCCACCACTATCGACTAATTCCCAGGTACATAATTCCCTGTTTATGTCAACAGGAGCACAATGGATTTTTCATGGGCCTAAAGTAGTTTCCCTTCTCCATGGGATCAGAAGCTGGCAAGGCAAAGTTGTCAACTGGTGCTACACTCACACACACACACAGATATAATATATATATATATATATATATATATATAGTACCTTCTCACCTTCAATGTTTTTTCTGCCTTAGCCTCAGTTTCCTTGCTATACAGAGTATAGCCAAACACACTAACAACGTAACCACTTGATCTTCCATGCGGAATGTTGGGATGCAAAGAACACCTGCTGAGTTTTCTCACTCTCTCATTCTCATTCTCGGCAGCGATGACCATAGTTACTCTGATGACAGTTTACATAATCAGTATATTAAAACCCCGCCTCTCTCTCTCTCTGTCTGTCTCTCTTTCGTCGAGCCGAGGGTATTCTGGACCGGTTT
Source organism: Macrobrachium rosenbergii (assembly GCF_040412425.1). Classification (NCBI taxonomy): domain Eukaryota; kingdom Metazoa; phylum Arthropoda; class Malacostraca; order Decapoda; family Palaemonidae; genus Macrobrachium; species Macrobrachium rosenbergii. The sequence goes on along the minus strand of NC_089742.1, from coordinate 71,715,175 downwards.
CAGTTTTAACTCCTTAAAAATAGGTTAAACAATAGAACGATAGGTAGATTGATACTAGTCTGACCCAACGACGCTTGGTAGCCATTTATGGCTTATTTATTCTCCCATTTACTCAACAACCCTTCACCAGATGCTCATATTCCTCAGGAGCCAGTGCATTATCTACAGAAATGTGCCTGAGTTGGGGGGGTCTTTAATATTCAGCCGTTGAGGTAATGCAGTCTACAATACCGAAATGTAGTTTTCTCCTGAGAAACGGCTGTAAAGACCTTAGAGACAATGCTGTTTACTCAGAGAATAAATCATACTGGGATGACTAAGGCTAGTCACAAGATCAGTCGTACAACCTCCATATCCTCGCGTAGGTGGGAAGGTGACGAGATTCTATTTATAAACCACCTCCTGTAATATGCAGTGTTATATTCCATTCAGGGTCAACCTTAGAAACTGCTGAAGCTGAAGAATGTCTGGAAATTTTACGTCCCTTAAAATCAATTCCGCAAATTAGCAAAACATGAACGGAAATACACAAGAGCTTAATGACTCTTCACATTCCAGATATTTCATTTAACTCTATCATATAAGTTCATTTTTATACCCCTCCCCCTCTTTTGGAAGTAATCCCCCATTCCACGGAAGGGGTGGAACCCATGTGCAAGGTTAAATCTTTCTGGTTTCGTAATGCAAGTCATAGCTCACAACCGAGTAGACCCGGAGTGAGAAAGGAATGGTATGAGAGTGCACACTTATAGTTCCAAAATGACTGTTGAAAAATGCAATTCATTGTGTATCTAGTTGTTGGTTGACTGCTGTGGGTCTCAGCACAGACCAACGTATCTATCTAATATATATATAAGTAAATAAATAAATAAATGAATATATATACATATATATATATATATATATATATATATATATATATATATATATATATATATATATATATATATATATATTCGGATATCAATAGGCGATCGAAAAAAATTTGTTTAATGGAAGGCATCAATGATACGAATAAACTACGAACTTCCCAAAGCAGCCAATATAGAAGTACAGACTGATTGCAAACAGTACATGTGCGAATACATGATATTTCCTTGACATTTGCTTTATGCTACTTTATACTCCTCTGCTCTCTATACAGAAAGATGTAATTAGTATGTAAATTCTTTGCTGATGAGAAAACTTTTTTTGTGGTAAAAACAATGAAAGAAACGTTGTAAAAACCTATGAAACTATATTTTGGGATAAAATTCTGGACAGACGGAAACCATGTAAAGTCCACGTGTCAGTTTTCTTCTAAGCTCTTGCTTCACGTGGAAATCCCAAAGTCTGTTGTCCAGAAAAATGTCGCACTGTTGGCGCCAACCTTATCTGTCTTAACATGATAACAGTTCTGCATCCGTTTTCTGATTCCCTCGAACTGAGCAAAAGCTTCTTTTATCTCTTCACAATAAGGAAAAAATAGAGAAAATTAGATTTTCCACGTGTATGAAAAATACATGCTAAATATCGCAAAGACGAAAGATGTGCTTGTCCAGTAGTGGGGTGGTGTTCTGGGAGAGAGAAAAAAAAAGAGAAAATAAAAGAAAAATAGCGGTTCTGGGAACAATGGTACTGTTAGTGCTGCTGAGTACTACAACTGTAACTGATGCTCTTAGATTTCACAATGAAGTTAAGTGACGGTGCTCTTGAGAAGAGAACCGACGTTATTATCTTTAAAAACATTGTATAGCTTCATAAAACGCAGCAGCGTAACCGCAGCCACTAATATCTACCGCGCGGTGTTCGAATGAATTATTAAATTCTCTCTCTCTCTCTCTCTTTGCATCCGAAAGTGAGATTAGTGCCATTGTTAGAGAGATCGGCTTATCAGTAGATTCAAATTTCTTCGGTATCTTAATACGATGTAAGTGTAGTCGCTGATGTAATTTTAGAGATATAAATTAAACGCTAGCGCTACACGTAGACAAAACACTGGAGAGACAAAAGTAAACCACTTTCTCACCAGACAATAATTTTAGTCAAATGTGAACTGAAACTTACCTCGTAAGACACTAGTTCTGAATGTTGCAGCAAATCTAAACTTTCAGTTCCACATTAGAGTGTGAGTTTAAAAGTGATTTTTATTTTATTTATTTTTTTTTTTACGAAAAGACAAAACGGAGGTGACAACTGAGGAATTTCCAAAGGATGGCGTGATGTGGGCGAAGAGATAGTGTTTTTAGAAACCGCTAAATTGGTCTTTAGTAGATCGCAATACTTCAGAACAACGGCAAAATGTATTTTCTACGACACTACCTGAAGTATGCAGTTACAGGAATATATTCAAAGCAAATCAAAAACATTTTTAATGTACACTGAAGCTCTGAAAACCCTTTGGATCGCTTATTTATTACAAAGCAAATTTTGTCATGTAATAAGTTGAGCATCTCCAAAGTGTATCCTGCAAGGCGTAAGCTACAAACACTCGTCTCTTCGCCCACATCCTGCCATACATTATCAGGAGCTTCTTGGAAATGTCTGAGCCGTTATCTCTGACATTTTCAGTCGGCCAAACCCTCTTACACACCTGTTTGAAAGATTATTACCGACTCGCTAACTTATGCTCCATTTCATCATGTTACCTATGGAACTACAGAATGGTTCGTCCTCGTCTCTCATCTAACTTTTGCTTGCCTTTCTGTCAGCTGGCTTTCAGCGTTTCCACTGACTCTTTATTTAATAATGACGTTAAAACTCTTGATTACATTTGTGTACAACACGCTTTTCGTCATCGAATCATTTTCCAATTGCACTGTACTTCTTTCCAAATGACGAAATGCAGTATTTTTTCTGCTTTCTTTGTGCGTGACATCTAAATTTGCAGTGCTGTGTCCGTAGACTGTTTACGTGCTTAAAAGACAAGGAGAAACAAGTAATTGGATGCAATTAATGTTTGATTTATTAAGATTTTGCCCCTTTTAATATCCCATTGAACTCGTTCTGTGATATAGAGTAATCTCATATGTATAGTTATCCTATCTCATAAACATACATATATGCATACATATATATATGCATATATATGAACATATACTTTTATTTTTTAAAGCAGGAGGTGCCAGAAAGAGTTAAACTTACGCTTATCAGCAGAAGCCTTTGTATCGCTTGTAGCGCGAGGGTCAAGTAAATTTTTCTCTATTATTGCTCCTACATAAGAATTACATTTCATCAACCGGAAGACACGTATTTTAAGACAAAGCGAGCGACTGTGGACATCTTTTGAGGGAACATTGATAAGGTCTCAAATTACACTGAGGGTGATAATTCGTTCAGAACAACCCCAAGTCTTCTGCTCAGAAGAGTTCAGTAAGTTGGATCTCGTCACTTCATAGGTGGAACACCACTTGAGAATGTTCCACTAAGGACCCAGAGTCAGTGGAGTTAGAGTTGCACATATTCTCAGCGACCAGGTGGAATATAGGAATAGGTTGTGCAGATGACGGCCACGTTCATTGGTTCCAGTCTACTCCAGCCCTCAAGGACAGCGAGACCCTTCCACAAGAAACAAAGATCACTGCTCCTGTCTCAGGGAAGGAATGGGTTGCAGGGCCTGGAAAAGACTCGAATCAGTGTTGGAATACAAACGAGGTTCAGTTACGAAGTTCGTAGCAGAGAGAGAGAGAGAGAGAGAGAGAGAGAGAGAGAGAGAGAGAGAGAGAGAGAGAGAGAGAGAGAGAGAGAGAGAGAGAGAGAGAGAGAGAACAAAATAACGTAAAGTCAAGATGTATGCAACCATTTCGACAGTTTTACATCACTACCAGCTACTTGACAAATTTCGGTTGACACTTACCTATTCATTTTTCTAATATAAAATAAATAATTAATATATATATATATATATATATATATATATATATATATATATATATATATATATATATATATATATATATATATATATATATATATATATATATATATATAATGTGTGTGTCTTGGTGTATAGATAAGGCTGTGAATGAAATTGTGAGATGGTAAATGAATACTTGGAACGGAGGAGAATGCCAATTTTCCGTTAAATGGAAAAACGAGATCTATGCGACAAGTGACCAAGAGGAATTCATTTAGGTAAATATGGTAAAAACTGATCAGTGACTGCAATTCTTCATCGAAATAAGCGCTAAATAGAAACTACTTTTTGCAATAGTATGCAACACTGCGCGTAAGAAAAGTAAATACACATCACGGATTCATAATACACACACACACATATATATATGTGTGCGTATTCCTAAGTATCCATATACACATAGACCATAGACGCACAGAGAGAGAGAGAGAGAGAGAGAGAGAGAGAGCATTAAGCGACATAGCTTCTGCAGCAAGTAAATCATTAATATTTAAGGATGACATTAAAGGATTCCAAAGAAGTCAATGACATCACTCCCACGAGCATCCACTAAAACTGTGTTGTAAGGTTGGTTGGAAACCTTGAATAGGATAAGCCCTGAGAAGTCTTGAATGTTCATCCATCCCATATATCATGACCCTCGCCATTCCTTTCATTTGATTATTGTTGCCTTAAGCAAGTCATTATCTTTCACAATAAGACTATGCCTCTCCCCTTAAATGAAGCTAATATTTTTTCCATGATTTGTCATACAATGTTGTTATTTTAACTGATTTCGTACGTTGTTAGTACCAACACGTGGTAGTTGAGCAGCAGTGTACTGTATATAATAGCAACTGCTATAAACGTTTGCGCTTATGTAAGGACACGTCAAGGGACAAAAAACTTGCTTCAGTCTACTTGCACAAATTCTCTTACCCCAGCGGCGTCTTATGATATCATACACATCAGTGGTTTCCCTTTACATCTGAGCTTTTTATGACTAATAAAAGAAAATGTAAAGTGATCTAACTTTATTCTGTCTATCTTTCTTGTTTATTAGGACTTGGCAACTGTGGTTGTAGTGAAAACGGGAGAAGCTGAATGTAAAGCTAAGCGAGAGGACGAGGCTGGCGGCCACTAGCGGCGAAGTTAAGTAAATGTTCCCCTCGTCAGCGTCTTAGCGGCCCCCATAGGATGCGTCGGTTACTCCTGATGACTTTTGCTTCTTTCCTAACAGAAGACTCCGTCTGTGAGAAGCGATGTCTGTTGCTTTAATAAGTCATTTAGAAGAAATAACTGGCTAAACTAGTTCATTATTGCTCAGTCACTAAAATAATTGATTACTCTTTCTACTGTGATAGCAAATTGCACTTCCCCGTTTGTTAGTTTAAGAGTAGCCTTGCACTGTCAGGTTAGTTATCAGGGAAGACTTCCATCTCAAGTACAGTAGTTCGCAAGGTCTTTCCAGCTGTTCCAAGGACAAAAGGGAACTATATATATTAGGATTGTGGTCTCTCTTCTACACGAAGCGAGTTGTTTGTATAATTCTAGAGTATGCATTACGAACTGTCTTGAATGAAAATATTATCTTGCGTTACCTCTTCTCTCTCTCTCTCTTTCTTACTCGCGATTATTCCACTGCTGAATTACGATAACTTTATGTTTTCAACGATTACACAGGCGAGTCAAAATAATGGAGTGCCAGCTGTACGATATAGCCTGGAGCGAGGGTTTTTAGGAATTTGAATGAGGGTTTACATTCCGCAGCACAGCTGTTCTAACGTTTCCTTCGTTATACAACTGGGTTTGACATTATTTTTTTTTCAGTGTTCAAAAGTCGATGTGTAAAACGTATATAATAATAATAATAATAATAAAGAAGCGTTATCTTTTCCTCTCAACTAGGGAAGGCAAGAAAGGAAACAAGAATTTTTCGAGGTATTAAATGTGTGGGACTTTTTAAAGAAACCATTTTCCAGGGCATGCGTATCGGATTGGCCTTTCACGTCTCTTGACGGGAAGGTGGGACAGTAACGTTTCAGGAAGACAGTACTCAGAGAGAATCACTTAGGATCTCAGCGTTACAGATTTAGAACTGATGCGTATGATTCCGTATTGCCAGATTGCAATGCAGTTTCAACGAATGTAAGGCAAAGAAGATATTACAATTATCTACGGTATGGCAAGATATTTGTGAGAAAATTGCATAAGAAATTTGTAGATGTCAGGCGTCGATGACCTCGTGAAATGAAACGTCAATTTACAAAATCAGCTCAGCTTCTCTTCCTCCCATGCACTTCCGTCATCTGGGTCAGGTGCAGCCTCTTTGGAGACTGTGGGGGGCGCGGCTCAATTTATTGCCCTTTGGAGATGGAGGTATGATGACTTTGATTATTTTTGTGCCTTTTTTCGTTACCTAGCATCGTACCAAGGTGTAGCCATTGATTTTTCCTACTCCAAAATAGGAATTTCCCATACTTCCTTATCAACAAACTTCTGGCAAGAGGACACGACGAACTCCTTGACAAAAATAATTTTGAATGGTATAAATATGAAGATATACATTGCAGTCTTCAAAAGCGGATAATATCTATAAAAGCGTCATTTTATCCGGCCTCGTTTTCACGTCACAATCAAACAATTGTCTATCTGGATAAGATCGAAACCGAAATTGCTCTTTTCCTTTACTTAGTAGCAGCTCGGGAAACGGATGGTCAATGGTAATTGGAAAGGGGCCAAAACACTGTCTAAAATTATCCTCAGGATGATGTCCCCCAACACGATGGTCTGGGATGGTAAGGTCTAAGCAGGGCTAGCTGTAGCTGTAGGACGCCTTCATCTCCCGCCAAAACAAACACATCAAGACGGGAACTCTATAGTCAGCCTCATGACTTCACTAACCATCAAGAAACTTAAATGAACAATTCATTCCGTCGTATTTCTTTTTAATACGCACCCATCATCAAAATTTCAGATCTATTTGTTAATATAATCTGCGGTCATGTAAACATTGTCCCTGATGCATTAAAACGCCATTCTCAGCCCTATTTTCTGAGGGAATTTTTCCTACATCATAAATGAAAAATGATTCTTTCTTTATCAACCCAATTATGCGATAGTTGTCCTTCTGTACAATTAACTGACTAAAACAGACAGGAATCTTATTACAGTTCTGTCTTTATTGTAATCTCCGCTTACGCTTGCTTCCCTAGTTGTTATGCGGTGAGCTCGACTAACAGAATTGCCTGAACAAGAATAGCGCGTAGAATTATTGTGTCGCTAAGTGACACAACAGTTCAAGACAATTCAGGATCATTTGACGACTCATTGATCGCTGTTTGTACGCACTATGACTGCCTTTGCTGTGAGGTCTGATTTTCGCATTTGCCAGCAACGTAAAATTTACTGAATTTCAGTTCCTTTTCGTTCTTCTTCGTTTATGGTCTGATAAATTTGTCATATTTCTGATTCCAATACTCGGTTGCCATTCTCATGTTCTTCAGATCTTTTGTGTTTTTATAGTTTTTAGTTATTGGTGTCATTCCGCTTGAAAAGTCCGTTTAGGCTTTCCACGAGAAAGGAAAAAATTATAAAAAATATTTATGTTCAAAAAGTTATGTATACCTTTTGGCAACGGTGAGTCATTAATTAATGGGATCACGTATGTATGAAATACAGGAGAAAAGGAAGTTTCTAAGGTCATAAAACATTCGAAACAAAGAAATGGTAAAGAAAGCCATAATTTCAAATACGATATCATCTTCAAACTCACAACAAACAGTTTGCTTAGCATTAGCACCGAACGCTGATTGCTTCTGCTTTAGAAACGTCCATTGCAAGACACAGATTTTCCGTTCCTGACCCCAAAAACCAGGGTCTAAAGACCTTGCCAAACACGAAGAGCAGAACAGACGAAGCTTTCGCGGAATATCAGGTTGAACTCTGCGACGATTCCCTTATCTTACTCGGAACTTTTCCTGCGCACACCTGCGTTCCTATTGACATTGACTTTCTATGCAGTTTTTCTTCGCCACTTGGGATATTCATTTTAATTCTGGAAGGGATTAAGGGAACAGGCCGAAATTTCCACATGCGCAGCCAGAGCTGAAACATATAAGGCAAAAAGAGGTTTTGTTTTTCATTGTCTCCCAACACTGAACGGAAATCGGATTGACTTTGGTAAGAATCTATATATATAAAGAAGAATAACTTTCAAGTCATTTGATGAATGTTAATAAAAATTGTCACCGAGATGCTAAAAGACAAATATTAAACTATGATCCATCAGGAAGTTTAAGAAAAATGAAAAAGAGAATAAAAGATGTTAGCATTATTTACCAACTTAAATGTGAAATCAAACGCAAGGACATCGAAGCGAACTGTATTTCAACCCGCTTCACATTGGTGGGTATTAATGATGTATGTGACATCTCGCGGTCAACCGATTCATGTTGTTCTATTTTTTCCTCTCTATGTTTAAGATCTGGTTACGCAAGAAGTCTGATTGACTGACATTTGCAGCGGATATTCTATCGCTAACACTAGAGCAGAGGCCATCAACGCTGACAGTGTGACGAGTGTTTCACGGCCTATTGCCAAGAGCTTGAAGAAAAGGTGATTACAAATTAACGTAAAAGAAATATATAGCTTGATCATTAAAATCTGCTACGGTCAATTTCACTCTCTCTCTCTCTCTCTCTCCCTTTATCAGTCTTGAAGTAGTTCCAGATTTAACTTACTAGATCAATCAATTTTTTATGACGTTGGAGACTAAATCTGAAAGTGATATAAACAGTTTTGAAAACTGCCAGTTTCACAGTTTAATTGCTTTTACATTAAAAAAAAATATATATATACTGTGTATATATATATATATATATATATATATATATATATATATATATATATATATATATATATATATATATATGTATATATATATACATATACACACACATTTAAAAGGATTTTCCCCGTGCATGAATTCCGTAGAATGAAAGTTTTGGGATAACAGGTTCTCTAATAACTGAAAATGATATAAAAGACATAAATCCACCTTTCAACAAAAGTTATTTTACATTCCTTCAAATAATCCCAAAATGGCCAGAGGCGAAGTGACACCATCTTCCCTTTTTGTTTTCTGATCCTGGAATGTCATCACTACAGCTTCTTCAGTAATGCAAACAAGGACGAGATCGACTCGATAATATTATTATTCTTTTTTTTTTTCGAGGTAGAAACGTTAACACATATTTGGTTGCGGATTATTACCAAGCTTTGGAACGCTGCCCTTTCTTTTGTTTTCCAAGGTTCCTACGGTCTTCTATCCTGTGGGAAGTTAGTCTATTGCATCCTTTCAGGAATGAGTATCACTATTTGAACTCCCCTCTCATCCTTATGTCCATCGGGTTATATTGCAAGAAGATACTAAGCTGCTTGTTCAGTCGGCTTCTGCATTTAAAAATGCCTAAGAACACTTCTATTCACCGATCAAGCAAACTCTGCAATAAACTTGACTGTGTAATCCGAAACCCTGTGGGATAGAAGTTGCTCTCACAGGACCTTTGTTGCACAACGCTGCCCCACAGATCTGAAAACAATGAACGGTTGAATAGTGGTATGGTAAGACTGCTTTCCCATTGTGGTAAGCAGGAATTCATGTAGAACAGGATGCCAGAAATATGCTTAAACGAAAACGTGTTGTACATATGGTACCTGATACACACACACACACACACACGTATATATATATATATATATATATATATATATATATATATATATATATATATATATATATATATATATATATTATATATATCTATATATAAAATTAGGTTCTCCTTGTCCACTGTCTGCGATGCTTGCCTCAACTGCAAGAAATATCACGTTCGAAGACTGAGAGAGCAAGAGCTCTTTAAGCACGTTTTGATAAAACCAAACGTGCATCCGTTAAACTCGGCAATATATTCGATTTCTGGTACATAGTCAACTATGGTGGTTGCAGTTTGGGTGCAGAAGATCATAGAGCCCGCAACCACATTCAAAAAGACTTGTGAACCATCCCCACTAGGGGAAGCGTGTATGGAGAAATATAGGGACAGAACATCACCTACAATATTAGTGCACATATATGGTAGGATTTTAATCAAGAAAGCAAGACTGACTGCAGAATGACAGCGTCAGTTCAAACAAGGGAGTGGATGAGTGGATCAAGTATTTGTTATCACATTATGTGAGAACTTTGAAATTAAAGGGAAAAACTTTGTGTTGCACACAGGGACCTAGGTAACCTTAAAAAAAAAAAAAAAAAAAAAAAAAAAGAGGCAGAATCGTTCGAGGCAATGTGCCGGGTGTTGAGAATGTGTGGTATAGAAGATGAGTTGTTGAGAGCGGTTACAAAACTTTTCGTGATGAAAGTAAGGAGTGTGCTAGAATATGCAGACGAAAGAGGGACTGGTTTGGTGTAAAAGTGGGCCTGACACAGGAGGTGTTATGACTCTGTGGCTGTTTAATATCTAAATGGATAGATGTGATGGGAGGTAGAGAAAAGATTACAAGATAAGTACGAATCTGATAGCTAAGAAAATGCATATTGTGAGTGGGTGACGTTTGCAGAAGACATAGTACGGACTGTGGACAGAGAAGAGAAACTGCAGAAACTTGTGAAAGATTTTGACATTTTCCTTAACAGGAGGTGTACCAGAGAAAAGCTACTAATATGTTCAACTTTTAAATACAGTATCAAGAATAAGCACTCTGTGAAAGCAATATCCACAGCATCAGCCTTTCACATTCTGACACAAAAGGGGCAGCCTCTTGCACTCAATCTTACGCCTCATTGATAATAAGGCTCTTCCACTCTAATGACCCTCGTTACACCATATACCCAGCCCTTTCAGCCTCCTCTCCCTCCAAAGACTGCAGAATGACACACATATTTTAGGAGGCTTATCTCCCTTCGTTCTTACGTGGTAAAACTAATTCAAAACATTTAGATCTATCTTGTCAAGTAAGTTAATGTTAAAATAATTTTACCACACCTTTATCTCAACATTTCTAACTTTCAACGCTTCTTTCTCAACAGATATTTTGTAAACAATTCTTTTCAGTAAATTTCCACACTTTTCCATTCGCATTTACCATCTGAGCATTTCAGCTCCATGTATGTTAGTTGGTGCTGCTTTCCTCTTTCTTACCCTTTCAACTTAAATTTAGTTAGATCTGTCTCTCCTCTGTCCTTTCCTTTCAACAGCTCTTCCTCACACAGACCTGCATTCTTCAGACACCATTCTCCACGTGTGTCATTTGCTCATCGCAACCTCTTTTTCTTCTGAAACTTCATTACTTCTATTTTCTTCCTGCTCTACATTTGCTTGGTTATTCATCCTGCGTATACCTGTACATGATTATTTCTTTTGTCCTGAAACGCAAACAATCTAACGTTTTCCTTCACCAGATTTCTCATTTCATCAAACTTTGCACGTCTTTCATTTTTCCTTCCCAAGCAACCATATATACAAGCTCCCTGCTGACCTAATATAACCAAATATAATCCCTGAACTTCACGTACTCTCCTCCCATTCCACTTGGGTGTCTGCACCCATCGCCCATTTGTTATCACCTAAAGCCAATATCCTGTTCCCAATATATTCTTATCAAACGTACCTGCCTTACTTTCATTTTCAGCCACGAAAATTATTATTTCCTTAACAAACTAAAATTTTGCATTTAACCCCTTGAAAATGACACCATTTACTCATGCTGACCCAGCCCCTCCCAACGTACTTGAATATGATACATTATACTTGAAATTCGGAGAGCAATCTGCAATTTAAAAAAATTTTTTACATTGAAGCTTAAAATACAGTCACTTGTTGTTTTACATGCACGGATGAACGCAGACAGAAATTGCAAGTGGTTGGCGGAATTCCGTTCAAGAGACTCCAGAACTTGTTGACAACAACAGACTCGGGTTCTCGTTTTCTCTCGCCACTTGGTAAGTTATACTTAGGTAATATAACCTAATCCCGATAATAGAACTAACACAAAATTAACACACATAATAAATTACCAAAACAGATAGAGTATTCGCAAAACTGTCACACTTTACTAAGGTCTGGCAAGTTACACGTCGCTGTACGATAACATTAACAACGCACAGCGGTTTTGCGTGTGGGGCGCGATGTGAATACCCACCCACCTGCGAAGGCGAGGGTTGCCATTTAGTTGACACACATACACCAGCAGTTCTCTTAGACCAGCGTTGTGCGTGACACGGCTATCCACATCTGGTGTTTTACTCGAAGCAACTGACAGGTTCGTAGTAGAGATTTTTTTTTTTTTTGAGTTTGAAGTTAGTTGCGAGAGCATGGTGTAAGAAAAGAGACGGAAAAGTTTTGTTCAAACCTTACCTGGCGGAAGCGGATATTACTGCCATACTTCAAAACTTGAAGTTAGGAAGGTGCGGCCTCTCACACATTTCATCGCATTTACCTGCGGTTTGTTTCGAAATAGAAGTTGCCGACTGGGAAACGGTTGGGTTTGGGCGACTGGAAATATGATGAAGATCCTTCTTATTGCGATGTAGCGTCCTTTAGCTGCTATTTTATTACTGATAGTCATGAAGTAGTTTTATTTATGATTGACATTTTTATTAACAGCTTTAAGATGACGCCTTACTGCCAGAAGTGGGTCATTTACGAAATAGTCAACGCTTTCACTTTGCCTGCCGTGCTTTTAATTCAATTTATTTTACAATTCTCCCTTTAAATTAAATATGTGAATGAATTTTCAGGTTTTAAGTCACTTTTCATCTTATCAAACTACTTTCGCTACTCTTACCTAGAATACTAGAGGCAAACGAGGCATAGGAAAAATGAAATACGTGAAACTGAAAAGGAAATGTCGAGTGATTGTCTCTGCTGCATCAAGAGAGTATTTGGGGAAATCATACAATGAGACAAGAAATGTGTGAAACGGTTAAAATTGCTATTTTCTGTTCTGTTTTTCTTTTTTCTTTTTTTTTAACATGATTTTCATTTTTGTTTCTGCCGTTTCTTAATCTTAGTGTCAAGAATTTTTGCTGAAAGTGAACTTAACTGTTAAAATGGATAGTTTTGTAGGCTACTTTGTTTTTAACTTGGTGTTGTTATCCTAACTGTTATAATCACTTACATGGCGGATGGGTTATAATTTATACAGATTAACAAACACATTCTGCTGTTCCTACTGCGATCATTTTTTTCCATGTCGATTTTCTTTTAATATTCTTCCCGTTCATCAGTGTTCAGAGTCCACCGTGCTAATATATTTTGCTGTCTTATATGCATCCAATTTCTATTTTTGTATAAGCCCGTGAGCTGAAATAGAGTACATTCAATGGTATGATGTATGAAGCCACCAACACTCGCAGTTTTAAGAGATATATTATTGCATGACTATTTACATGTAAAAGTGCGTTTGTCGACAGTTACGCATACATATAAATACCGAGAGAGAGAGAGAGAGAGAGAGAGACTCGTTACCCATCTCTGAGCCACGCCCATCCCCTGTGTCGAAAAAGCCCCTACTCGACTCTTCAAACAAAGGGTCTTCTCACGGCGCTCCTTATTCCCCTACGCTTCGCCTTCAGGTATCTGTTTATCAGATATTTACTTTAGTAAAGGCTCCGAATGCCTTCTCACTGCCTTCATTTAATATAAGTTTGAACCGTTCTTTAAGAATATTTACTCCTATGTAATTTCTCGTGTGATATATGGTAACAAAAAGTTAGTAGACGTTTCGTTTTCGAAATCAAGTCCCTAACGCTTCATGAATTGAAATCCTTTGGATTATTTAGTCACTAAGGTATCAAAACATAAAAAAATGCTTTTGGCAAAAATGCATTTCAATAGTTCTGTCTTCTAAAAGTTTTTATAGTTTTGATATCGTAGTGACTAAATGATCTAAAGGATTTCAATTCGTGAATCGTTATGGACTTGACTTCGTGAATTATAATAGTGGTTTGCAATTTGGAAGATTTGTAATTGCATCTGCCCATTTATGATAAAAACAAAGCAGTACAGGGTGCATTTAGATTTATATTTGACGGAATACTGTACATCGCAGTGGAGCACGGTCAAACATGTTTGTTTTTTGTGAAAACGAAAAAATGAAAGTTCTTCAAATGTTTGAGGAGAGGACACTGACTGGAATTTGAGAAGCTGGTTCAACGGACAATCCTTCTCATCGTGGGAGGGCCGTAACGTCTGTAAGCGATAACCTCATAGTATAGGAATGCCCACGACCCGTGAAGATAGCGTTAGAATAAATTAATAGACGTGAAAAAGAAATGAAAGATGTAGATGTGCAGAACCTCATTAGTGTCCTAGGATATACTATTATAACGCCCAAATATAATAAATGAAAATTACATAAGTGTCAAAAATGCTAAGAGCCATTCCGGTGCTCTAAGGCAGACTGGAGACTCATAACATTCAATCGTGCTTAAAAAGCGCCTCCAGAAAGAACCTTCATAAAGCGACAATCTGCAAACGGTATTTTCTTCTTGTCTTCTTCCCCGTGAAATTCGTCCAAGCCGCTGGTAACTGGCAAAGTACGTCATCTCTATTCTGGCATGTGGGAGTAGAGGTGCAGAGGGTCGCTCCATCTGTCTTGGCATTTGCGAGTCTTTATAAGTGTATTTGTTCAGTGAGTTTGCATTCTGAAGGCAACTTTTACAGCAATATTTAATGCTCAATAACAATATGAAAGCTGTTACTGTACGGTTTTTGTTTTTTAAGTCCCTGTAGATAGTGTCCACAAGCTAGATGGACAAATTTGTGTTTTTGCTTCAAGAAATCTATTTATTTTTTGTAAATAATCACGTTATGCGCCGTGATTTAGTATTTTAGCAGCAAACTTTTATAAATAGTTCATATTGGCATTGAAGTTACGCGTGTTCGTTAAGCCGGCGTCGGAGATTTGCACGAGCGCCGTTTCTTGTTGCATAAGCAGAGTTTAGTGGTTTACATCAGTCTTACTAGTCTCCTCAAAACCTTAATACCCTTATAGGGTGAGGGTCCGTGCTGGCACAAAGCCAGCTTCATCTAAACCATTCAACTTTGGTGAGAGTGATCATGAGCAACTTTCATTTTGTCGCAAACACTGGCAAAATTCGTTCCAAGTTTGGCGCCAATAAGCTAGGAAACATCGAAACACGTAATGGCTGGGTGCCGTCCTCTGAGAGCGAAACGTCCAATAATTTTGTAACCTCTGTAAACTGATGAGTTTATCTGCGCACTTGTTTACACTGTTGAAGCCTCATGTGCCATATGTGTCCCATATTCCTCCCTGTAGTATCAACATGCAGCCTAGTACTCGGGTAAAATGGACTCTGTATTGTGAAGGAGTTTTTACCGCTCGCCGTCTTCCAGTGATAATCGTAGAGTTGTCAAAATTATGGACAGTGAAATATTACATTTTGCTAGCTATAAAAAAATCGGAGAAAGATTTCTTGTCAGATGAGTTTTTATCATCATCTGTGTCAATATTATGATTTTATTTAATTTCTCCAGCTTTGATGGAGATTTTATTACTGTACGTAACTATGTCAAGTAAATTTTCCAATTATTCGCGAAACTTTCCTGGGAGTGTGGGTTGAAGGCCATGGATTAATTTTATCAGATTATAACTTTCAGGACACGGGAGAGAAGTCATCAAGTTTTACGAAAACTTGAGGCAGAATTTACAGCACCTACTGTAAATTTTGCGATATCAGGACAGAAGGGTGAAGCATTCTTAGGCTTAGACAGTGTTTGGCAGTTCCCATTTCTTACATAATGGTAGAGCTATTATCGTTATTTTTGTTTAAAAAATAACCTATAAGGCCAACAACTTAATACATTTTATGGGAAATATTTTTGGGTATAACCATGCTTGAGGGAACAGCTGTCAAAGACATATCATCTACCGAAACTATTCTATTTATGAAAATCGTGTCGTAAACACGTCCTCAGTCAGTTATTACTTGAAACACCGGTGTTATGAAGCATTCTTGACATCTAAAGGAAGAGCCAGAATGTTACGAAGTGACGCTTTTGTATGGTCTTTGGATATACATTGACTGATTTGATATTTCAAATTGTAACCTTACACATCTATTCCGCCGTTGGTACGTCAGTCTTATCTGTCACCTTCTCATTTCCTTTTCTGGTACTAAAGAATAGGAAGAATCATTTTGTCTGTTTTTAGACGGCGCGCGCGGGGTAAGGAGAATGCTGATAGAGTCTCATGGTCTTTTTCCTCAAGTTCATGACATAAATGACGATGCATGAAGAATTTTATTACGCGACCTCTCTCTCTCTCTCTCTCTCTCTCTCTCTCTCTCTCTCTCTCTCTCTCTCTCTCCATCACGTTCTTTTATTTGCTGACTGAGTGTAGTAACATTCTTGTGACCAAAAACTTTCAAATGTCACTGCACAGCAGTCGTACTAGTTTGTTTAGTGTACAGACCCACACACAGCAACACACAAACACCCACACACACATATATATATATATGTGTGTGTGTGTGTGTGTGTGTGTGTGTATGACAACATTATAATCTGCAAAAGCAAGTGTAAGTTCAGCAGATAAATGGGCTAAAACTATTCCAAAGAATACTGTTTCGTTACTTGGTATGCAGTACTTTTGAGTGAGTGTGTGTGTGTGTGTGTGTGTGTGTGTGTGTGTGAGAGAGAGAGAGAGAGAGAGAGAGAGAGAGAGAGAGAGAATGAACAAGTGTGCCAGAGCATTCCCTCAATAGAGAAGGCAATTATATGTTGCGGTTACCGATTAGTCTTGATGTCGCTTAAATCTTTTTCTTCTTTTAAAAGAGAATAGCCTACACTCCACGTGTTGCTGCACAGCCTGAGTGTATTTGAAACACGTTATTTCTCTAGTCATTTTTAGAGGTTAATAGATTTGTCTTGCCACTGAAAATTTGACTGCCTCACTTTTGTTTCACTTATTTTCTTTATGTACAAAATGTGAAATTCCTACGCAAAGTCCCTCTGAATGTTATCATTCTGTCATGTTAGCTTAAATGAAAGAATGAAATAAGCAGCATAGTAAATCTGTCACTCATATGAAACATCGAACCATAAATCAAGAACGCGAAGTAGAAATGAAAATAATAACGAAGGAAAACGGAAACGGATAGAGGAACAGAGAGAGGAGTTGAAGTCTTCGTGTTGTTGGCTGACTGCGAAATGACCAAAGGAAAGGGCGGGGAGGAGGACGACGCCATTTCGCGGCTCTTGGCAACAGCCTGCAAGGGAGTCGGGAAGGAGGTTGAGAGTGAATTACTGTGTTGTACCCAGGAGGTAAAAGGGAGGGATAGGAGAGAGGGAGAAACGACCGAGAAACAGAGAGGGAGTGTTGGATACGCCAGAAGGGGAACGCCATAGTTACTGGCTATGGTGGAAAGGGCAAGTGGCGAGGGCGTGGGGTGGTCAGGAGGCGTTGGCTTGTTGCGGCTGCAGCCGCCAGCGTTCAGTGATGCCCCTAAAACTGGCATGACAAGCACTTTTGTGCGTTGACGGGCTGCTCACACGAGAATGATACCATGTTGGCTCAACATCAATTTCCGTGACAACAACGAACGATTTTCTACTTAGTCCGACAGTTTCTACTGTATATTCTGCTGACATTCATGAAATTTCACTACAATTATCTTAGTACCAGTGATGCTACAGCGTGCGGTGCACTGCGATGGTGCGGGGTTGGTGGGGTCGAGGCTTGTGGTAGGAAGGGGAATTTGAGCGTGTCCAAGTGTTTACCTCGGATGAAGTTTGGTTCCTTCACTCTCTTTCCCTTCATTCCCTTTCTCTCTCCTGCTTGCAGGAGGGACCATGAATAATATACTAAAATAATTTACAAACTTTGTAGCGCCAAAACAGTTCGTTGTGTCCCACAAATGCAACCGTTAGGCATATACCCGAAGTTGAAGCTATGTAGTAATTGTTACTTTATTTTTTTAATTTGCATTAACAAAATCATGTATTCATTCCCCAACAGTAACTATTATTATTGCTGCCAGATTATAATGATAATTTAGGTTAAAACTATTGTCACTGTTATTACTCCACAAAACTTTCTGTATTTATACCCTGAATAACGTAAGCTAAGACCATTGCTCTTATTAATACTGGCATACATATTGATTTCTACATTTTATATTGTTATTATTACTGAAATCTACATTAAGGCCCCTGTTCTAATAGCTACTGTCATGTGCGTGTGTGTGTGTGTATTACGGTGATCACTGTAATTTAGGTGAAAACAAGAATATACATCATATAGTTCGGAAGGGTTCTCCTCTTTTTGTTGAATGAATATGTGAATTATGTGTTGATTACATTTTGTGCTGTATTTCCTCTGATGTCGAAGCCCCCTAATGAACGGGCTTGTTCCACTATGCGACTAGGCCGCCTTGGGCATTCTTTCCATGCACCGTCTGCTGATGCTACGTGTCTCTTGATGAGCAGGGTGTCGAAATAAATAAACTAGCCCCTCGCGGAGCACCATTCAGTTCCTTCCCTCACATTTTTTCAAAGATCTTTCGATGTAGCTAGAGAAGCTACGAACTCACCCTTTCCACGAACATTCTTCTTACAGTTTTTTTTTTTTATTTTGCTCGTTTCACCGATCACTGCGCTCCTCAGTAAAACAGGGTAACTTGGTTAGATAAGGGACACAAAGGTCATAGCCATATTGAAATGAAATGGACCGGTTAACCTTGAAATAAGCGCGTGGAGGTAGCCTTGACTTCTGCTGGAGCTTTACACAATAAAGGAGGACAAGGAAAGAGGTCTTGCCTGGCTGTAGCGTCAAGGTCTAGCGAAGACCCATCTGTATTCTGTAGTCTAGGGGCATTGGAAGGGGTGACTTAAGAGTATGGACAGCCGCAGGTCGAAGCGCCTCTGTTACATGGATTCGGCCATTATTTAGACTGGTCACTGAAGCTGTAAAACGTCAACCTTAGGATTCAAATCGGGTGCATGTATCAAGTCTACGTCGTATTCTGTTTGTAACTTGCTAAGGTGCTGAATCTCTCTCCCTTGCTTTTTTTTCATGAGAGATTCGCTTTCCTTTTTTTGGGTATCATCCAAAATTCGTTTTTTGTTCCTTGCAGTCCTTTATTAGAGAGGGAACTTTGGTAACCTCTCTGATACTTAACAGTAGGCCTCCCAAGTTTGCAAAGAGAAGAAAATGGGAATTTGTTATGTCGGATTTGATGATATATTTTTAAATTGCGCTGTTGCAGAGTTGGGCGTGAAAGAGCACTGCAGTGTTATAGATAACTATGCTAAGGGTACAAAATTATCTTGACATTTGACAGTGAAATGGATTTCTGAAAATCATTTTCATAAGCGTAGGGTGACAATAAGGTCGCGGCCTTAGCTACATTTCAAGACTAAAAGACACTCACGGGTAGCTGACATATTTTGAAGGTCCATCATCACACTTTTGGTTTACTATTATCATTATTATTAGAAAGTAAGTAAAGGCGACCATCCTGAATGCTACAAAGAAGTATATTTGCACCATTTCTCTCCAGACTGATTTAGTGACAGAGAAAATGAATCGTGATCGGAGTTCGCTCGCGTTCTGAGTACCGCAATCATGTTCTCTTTTTTCCACCCCTCGGTGCTCACTGTAATTGCGAACTTGCTCATTTCTATTTAGGTCCATGACGTAAACTTGTAGCCGGGCAGAGGGCGAAGTCTTTTGTTTTTTATAGTGAATGAGTGGTTGGAGGGAGAAATCAACTGGGACGTGATGATTCGTTTGTGAAGAAAGGGGATGGCTCACACAGATTGTTTACCAATATAAAATTATTACACATAAAGCGATATAGGATTCTGGTCATTCTGCTTTATAAAAAAAATTAAGTTACATAACGGTACAGAAGTCAAAGAAACTTCACAGTCTTCCCTCGTCGAGGTAAATATGAAACCTCAGTACCTGGTCTTTGAGATAATCCATTGTAAAGTCCGAATCGGAAACGGTCATTGACGAAATCTTTGCTGAAAGTGATGGTACATCAAATTCCTTCGACGATGAATTTTAGATGAGTCGTTACTTTTACATATAAAAGTCTCTCATCGCTTCCTGATACGAACACACCATTCTCATACCACCAGGTCTCCTCTGAAAGTCGAGCTAGATGTGCATGCAATGTGCAACGAAGTAAAAGAATGAGGCAAAGTCATTTATTATGTCACAATAATGACCACTTTAACCTTGTTCATTGGGAAGACCAAGGAACCTCCTGGGGAGCTTACACGGGCTAAATATTGAAGGCCCACGAGGCTGGGCTGAAGAAGCGTAAAGCAAGAACATTGAAGGGCTGGAGTGAGCGGCAATACGTCAGGAGGCCCTGGAACTAATGGAGTGAACGTGGGCTGGACACTAAAATATTATACCCTGTTCTTTAGCTGGACGTGATCCTGAGCTCATCCATTCCTTTCTGGCTGTGATCATATATATGTATATATATACATATATACATATATATATATATATATATATATATATATATATATATATATATATATATATTATATATCTTTTCTTTTGCAAAAAAACATGTACACAACTTCACGCTCAATAGAGGCATGAAGGAAAAGGATTTCAAATAGTTTTTCTAGTATATATATATATATATATATATATATATATATATATATATATATATATATATATATATTATATATATATATATATATATACTATATATATATATATATATATACAGTATATACATATCCATATATATATATATATATATATATATATATATATATATATATATATATATATATATATATAATAGACATAATCAACACACAATCACGTGAGGAACAGAAATAAATTTCTGACCCACATCAGGATCGAACCCAGGTCTTTCAATTGAAAGGCAAGGGCGCTGCCCACTAGGTCATACAAGTTGCTCTCAGGTTCCAACTTCTTTTAGACTTGTATGGCCTAGTG
The DNA here is from genome assembly GCF_040412425.1 of Macrobrachium rosenbergii. Taxonomy (NCBI): domain Eukaryota; kingdom Metazoa; phylum Arthropoda; class Malacostraca; order Decapoda; family Palaemonidae; genus Macrobrachium; species Macrobrachium rosenbergii. The sequence goes on along the minus strand of NC_089742.1, from coordinate 71,694,279 downwards.
GGCAGCGCCCTTGCCTTTCACCTGAAAGACCAGGGTTCTGATCCTGGTGTGAGTCAGAAATTTATATATATATATATATATATATATATATATATAATATTATAAAGCTACAAATGTCGTTTAATGTCCATTCACGCTACTACAAATGTCGATTTAATGTCCATTCAAGGGGAATTTTTAATGATCCTGATGGTCTCGGAACAGACGGTCAAACCACTGAGCCACCAAGATAAAAATTTCATATATATATGTATATATATATATGTATATATCTATTTATCAATATATATATATATATATATATATATATATATATCCATTTATCATATATATATATATATATATATATATACACATACATACATACATATGTGAATACAATGAAAATAATGAACGCAATGAATATAAACTTAGGAAACTCTATCGTTTTGATCACAAGTGAGAGCCAAGCAAGAAGACTGAAATTGCATCTCATTGAGGGGTTGAAGGTCGCTGTTGATTATAATTATCCTCGAGTAATTGCAGTCCTTATTTTGAGAGCCATAATTTAAGGCCATGCGATAACTCTGTCACAGTTCCCCGAAAGAACCCACACCCTTCCTCTTGACTCCTTTCTTTCACAAGACGTCTGCAGTGCTAAATACTTAATGCCTGGTTGTGATAGGACAGGGGTATTCCAGGGTTGCCAGATTGGCTTTTTTTAAGCCAAATCTCAGAAAATTGGCTTCTTTTCAAGGTGGTTGGCTTTGTAATATCAGTTTGGCTTTTTTGGCTTTTTCTTGGCTTTTTTTCAAGTTGATTGGCTTTGCTATATCTATCTGACTTTTTTGGCTTTTTCTTGGCTTTTATTTCACTTAGATTTAGTTTACAGTATCATTTAGTTTACAAAATCATTTTCATATACTGTATACATAATAAAACATGAATTGGGAGAAAATATAAGTACAAAACAAATCCTCAACATTACTGTATTTAAAGGTACTGGTCTCAGTCTCCGCCAAGCTTATTGCTATAAATATTACACAGCATACGTGTATGACTTTTATACGTGTTCAAACCGAAGCCTGACCGTCTGGGGCGTGTAATCTCGCCGCACCACCAGAAATTCCAGGATTCAAAGGTATATCAGTTAGTCATTTGCCGTTGTCCACACACCTTAGTTTCATGGTCGTTTAGTGCTATTAAGTGATATATATACATACTTCGTTTGTGTAAATTTGTGACACCTATTTGGAACTATGTCACCTAAGTGGAAGCCATCTTATGACAGTAGTCGTAAATCTAACAGTAAATGGGAAGACACTTTTGTTTGGGTAAAAAATCAGATGATGGATCAGACTCAGCCTACTGTAAGATTTGTCATTGCAATATTGCTCCAAGAATGAGCAACCTCGCAAATCATGAGAAATCAGAGAAGCATCGTAAGAAAATCCCATTTAAAGGCCAAACTCGCCTCAGTGTGGTACGTACCCCAATTCAAAGCAATGACAAACTCAAAACTGCAGAACTTCACATTGCTGTGAGTATGACTTGCCATTGTGCAATACGTACAATTGACCATTTAAGTGATAATGAGAGTACATGGAAAAGGTAGTACATTGGAACACGTAAGGTTACAGAGGACTGAATGTTCTTGTATAATAAAGAATGTAGTTTCGCCGGCATTAAAAGCTGAGCTTATTAAAGATCTTCAAAACAAAAAGTATGCAATCATCATTGATGAATCTACTGACATTTCCACTCAGAAACACTTGTGCATTTTAGTTCGTTATTTGAGTGATCAGAGGCAGGAAATTTCTACTGGATTTCTGGGGTTACTTCCAGTGCATGAGGCAACTGGAGAGAATATTTTTAATTTGATTGATGAAGAAATTAACAAATGTGGCCAAACTCTTTCAAACTGCATCGGATTTGCATCAGACGGTGTTGCAAACATGATTGGCTGTAATAATTCTGTATGGTCTAGGCTAAAACAAGTTTCTCCATTTTGTGTACAGCTCAGATGTATCTGTCATTCTTTGGCATTATGCATTCAAAATGCAGTTTCAAAGCTGCCATCAAATATAGGTTTTCTGCTATCTGAAATCCCTCAGTGGTTCAATCACAGTGAAATTAGAAGAGAGAGATATAAGGAGTTATTCAAAGTAATGAATACAGTTACAGAATTTGAACAAACACGAACTGCTCCTCTCCCCTTTGAGAAACTTTCTTTTACTCGTTGGCTTGTGCGTGGAAAGGTATGTTCAATATACTAATGAATTGGGAGGAGCTTAAGGCTTATTTCACTGTCACGGAACTAGACAAATTAAAGCTGGATGTAAAATACAAAGCTAAAATGATTAGAGACATGCTGTCTGATCATAAGAATTACTTGTTTTTTTGAATTTGCAACACCATTAGTACAAGAATTTGAAAGACTGAACCGCTGTTTTCAGCGAACCAAAGCCGATCCCCATGAACTACACCAGGAATTATTCTTGCATCACAAAAGTCTTCACAACAGATTGTATGATATTAATGGACAAAAAAAAAACATATTGATAAAGTTGATTTTGGCATAAAATTCTTAAGAGAATGTAGCAAGTTCCAGCAAAGGAAAAATACAAACGAAACTTTAAAAGAAATAAGGGATGTCAAAGAAAGATGTCTGGCTATGTTACAAGCCCTTAGTCAAGTAAAGAGTAGGCTTCCCTCGACAAGTGATATTTTTAGAGATCTGGCAAAACTAAACCCCAGGGTAGTTTTGAATCAAGCTTCAAGACCAGCATTTTCGGAATTATCATTCTTAAACATTGCTGAAAGCAATATCAATGTAATTGAAGATCAATACAGAAAATTGCCCTTTATTGATTGGAAAGAAGAGGCTGCATTTAAAAGCATGGAATCCCTGCAGACTCTGAACAATTTTGGATTGGTGTACTTCAGCATCAAGCTTTTAAAGAACTAGCCACTTTTGCCCTTACATGTTTAGTAACTCCAGTGAGTAACGCTATAGTCGAGAGAATGTTCTCGCTTGTAACATCTGTAAAAACAAAAGCCAGAAACCGAATGCAGCTAAAACTTCTCGATGCTATTGTTAGAATAAGAGCAGAGCTACTGCTCACAAACAAATGTTGCAAAGACTTCGTGGTGTCTCCAAGAATGATAAAGGATTTTATCTCTGAGAAAGTTTATGCTAAGGATTCCACTTCTGATGTAAACGACACTTCCGCAGAGGATTTGGAGCTTTTTTTTGTAATGTAAGTATTTGGCTAGAATCATAATTATGTAAAAAAAATTTGGCTTTTTTCTATTGCTGTTTGGCTTCCTAGCTAGGTTCACATCTGGCAACCCTGGTACTATTACCATATACACCACAAATTTGTGAATGCGGAGGACGCTATTAAAAAGCCGAATGACTTGAAACTCATGGACCTGACCTGGATGTGAATTTACTGACGAAGTCAAAGATCATCATTATTTCATCTGGTGTCGCAAGTGAGAAGATGAGTGCCCTGGGCATGAGAGCGTGGTGGCGGAGAAATACATTTTAATTCCCTCATTGACAGAATGTTTTCAAGTTACGCACGAACTCCCTGATAAGCAACGTGGAATATGCATGAGCATCAGAAAGTGTACTCACACGCTATTTCTGATGAGCACAGATGTTCATTCATACGTACAGTGAATTGAGTATATAAACGTACATATTATATGTACTTATACTTACAATTACTTCTGTCTACAGATCATATACACTACACTGAATTAATACTCTGTATGTATAAGTACATAAGTGTACAGAGTCTTACATAGATACTGACTGGCTACACTACATGAACACGCATAACTGTAATAGGTTCGGCAGCAGTAGAGTAATTTTCCTATTGGCAAATAGGACTTAATGACAGTCATGAGTCACGCTTAATTTACTCTGTCAGCTTTTGTATCCAGAGCTTTTTGTTTTGGTTATCCGTTCTTGTTACTGCTGGAAAATTGCTGTCAAAGCCTCGGCAGCAGGATAACTATCATCCAGGGTTTGGTTGTTGTCGTTATTGTTATGTTTGTCGGTTTTGCTTTGTAGAATCAAAGCCTAATTTCCACGAGCTACGGTCATTACAGTTTATAGTCATATCCCGGATGCTGAGGAGGGAGAGATTTCGATTACCTTTGGCCTTCATAATGAAGCAGACAGGTCTACGGCTAAGAAACACGTTAGAAAGACGTTTGTACGGCAGGGCATGGGAGTTACGAATGAAAAATAAGAAGAAATCCTCCAGTCAGCTGATTTAAAAGTCCTCTCAGTACTTGTCAATAAATTTATTAAATTTACATAGGTAATACAGAGTATATTTGATAAACCCTTTAATGGGATGGATAATAAATGAATGCTCTAAAGTGAAGATAAACTGAATGAAATAACTCGTTGTCATATAATTGTAGGAGCCATTTTTGTAATTGAAAATTGCTGCCTCATACTACTTCATTGGGGCTGCCTAGTTGGCGCTCATGTCTCCTCGCTTTGCCAGCCATGTTACTTCGCTTCTCTCCGCTGTTCATGTTTGTAGCTATAGGAAAGTGGAGAAAAATACATGTATAGGCAAGATTCTGTGACTGAAATAAGAACACTGCTATGCAACAATCAAGGGGTTCAAGGGGAATTATTAACGTGCTTCCGAAGGACGAAGTTTCCTGTATTTTTCTTATATAGAGTTCAACAACGTCGTTCTTAAAGAACAAACATTTTAGGTTGCGTTGTCGATTTTTTAGCACTTTGTTTTCTCCGGAAACTGAAATGAGTTACATTAGGAATAATTAGGTTTTGAATATGAAAGATTTTGAAAAATTGTTCATTGGTCTAATTGCATTCTCTTTCAAGGCCAAGTATTCAAAGCATGCGGAAAGCAAGAGTCAAATATGTTTACGGGCGTTTATCTTTTTCCTCTTCATTCATAATTGCATCACAGAGCCTTAGTAAAGATGTAAAGATACAGCACCTAAAGTGGCATACTTCACCTCATTTATACTCTTACGTATGAAATAATGCTGTCTACTGTTTTCACGATTTACTGGCAAATGTACTTTTATGGTAATATATTTTGGTTTTTATTATTAATACTGGGAATGTTCTGTGATAACATTGGTAGTAAAAATGCCATTTGCAAAACCAGAAGGCCAAGGCAATGTAAAATAAGAGAAGGAGCATTTAAGTTTTAGATTCTGTATACGTAGTACGTCAATCAATATACTATGGCAATGAAATGATACGAAGTCTCAAATAAAATCGACGGCCAGAGGTAACCAAAGACTAACTTCCACGCACCCGTTCCTGATTTCCACTGGGGTAATTCTGATTATTTTCAAAAACAAATTCAGAAATGGAATCTAAAAATAACCTAATCCAGATGCTGCAAATTAACTCTCTCTCTCTAAAAGAACCTAAGAGAGAGGGATTAGAATTTATATTGTTTAAAACTGAAGGCTCGGCCAATAAAGGCAATTGTCAGCGGTTACAGAAAATTGCCCGATTTTGCCACAAACAGTCTCCTCGAGGAGAGAAGATGGGACGCATACGTTCTTCCAGTTGCTCAGGCAGGACCACTTTGCATGCTGTTCTCTCTCCTTATCTTATTCGTGGAGGTTGGCCTGGCGTCAGTGGCTGAGTTGTAGCAAAGGTATCAGCTACTTCAGTCAGTCACTTAATCAGACATACTTGACAGTGACAGAGCTGCTGGGAAACCAGCAGATATTTTAGTTAGTCTGCTAATCAAAGACACCGCTACCTGTATATTTAAGTGGAACGCTGTTGTTTCATACACACGAATATAAATGTTTATATACCGTATATGTATATATTAAGTAAATCACACACACACAACACACACATATAGTTATATATATATATATATATATCTTATATATATATAGGTATATATATATCAGTGGCTGATATATATATATTAACTTTATCACATACACAATTGTTCTGTGCATTAGTAGAATACTAAAGGACCTGATTCAAACTGGATGGAAACCAGCAGATATTTTATTCAGTCTGCATTATCAAGACATCCGTATTGCTACCTGTATATTTATAATGTGGAACGCTGTTTGTCCAAGAAAGCTTATAAATTTTTATAAAAACTCCATTATGTATACCATCCAGTTTAAATGATACTTTACATATATATATATATATATATATATATATATATATATATATATATATATATATATATATATATATATATATATATATATATATATATATATATATAGACACACACACACACACACTATATGTGTATATCATGGTTTCTGCCAGATTACCCCCATAAATACAATATTGTGATGAGATAAATGAAGGTGAGTCATCCAGTTTCATGAAGTAAAACCTTACTGTCAAGTCATATAAACTGTATTTATCAAAATTATGAGATGAGTGAATTCATTGTCCTTTTCTTAACAAACTAGGCGAGATTTTCTTTATTGCCATTAAGAGTTCTAAATAGCATCCATTTCATTAGAATGAGAATTTGGCGTCAATTTGTAACGTCTTTCTGATCAATTAGGCTAGTCTTACAGGAGACAGCCAGGAAAGAGCTTCTCCCATGGAAATAAAAATCGCTCAAGTGCTCCGTGGATCTCCAGTTGCCGCGACCCACTTCCGCTTATGGAATACAAACGTGTTTTGTAATGAATTTATTTCACGGGACTACCCTTATTTAATATAACTGATACTTACATACACACACACACACACACACACACACACTAAATACATATACATATATATATATATATATATATATATATATATATATATATATATATATATATATATATCAATTATAATGAATAATGATAGCAGTATGGTCGGTAGGATACTAGTCTTTCGATCAGTGAAATAAAGCAACATCGGCTGGCCATTTCTTGCGAAACACTGTTGGTACATAAATCCTTAGTGCTTCCACTGGGCTGGTCATGGAGCTAGCAAACTCATCCCAGCATGTGCTTCTTCTCCATAAAGTGGTGTCTCAACCATCTCTTCTTCAATTCCCACCTTTGCTTTCATAGACATTCTAAGACTTCCCAAACTCTTGCACACGCGCTACTGTCTTCACTGTTTCGCTTATCCCGTAAGTCGCCTCTTTTCTCATACAGCCATCACCCGCTGCGTGACATTTAAACACCGCTTCCATTCCTTCCTATGTTAGCATTCATTGCTCCGTCTTCCTGGTTTTCATTTGCCCTCATAACCTTCATCAAGCTCGCGTTTGCTCTCAATTTTTAGTTTTCTGTAAAAGAAAGCTATTGTGACGGCTTTGTCTGTCCGTCCGCACTTTTTCTGTCCGCCCTCAGATCTTAAAAACTACTGAGGCTAGAGGGCTGCAAATTGTTATGTTCATCATCCACCCTCCAATCATCAAAAGTACCAAATTGCAGCCCTCTAGCCTCAATAGCTTTTTTTTTTATTCTATTTTAGGTTAAAGTTAGCTATAATCGTCCTTCTGGCAACGATACAGTAGGATATGCCACCACAGGGCCGTGGTTAATGTTTCACGGGGCGCGGCTCATACAGCATTATACCGAGACCACCTAAAGACATCTATTTTCGGTGGCATTGATTATACGCTGTAGGGGCTGTACAGAAAACTCGATTGCGCCGAAGACACTTCGGCACATTTTTTACTTTTCTTCTCTTGCCAACACTTTTTAACTTCACCACTAGCTTCGAGCACGGCATCAACTGTAAACATCATCCATTGCATACTCCATTCATGACTCATTTTCTTATCACAGAACTTTGCATCTTAGTTTCATTTCCTATTTCGCACTTCTTGCATATACTGTACATGTATACATACATACATACATAACTACATACATACACCATATATATATTATATATGTATGTGTGTATATGTACATGTAGATGTACATTACCGAAAAGTCTCCTTGCGTGAAGGAATGGACCTCGGAACGAAAAGCAAGATAAAGAGAAGACAGAAAACTAAGAATAATAACCGAAAGTAGACAACAGAGGTCAGATCTTCAAAAAGATGCCAGGTTTACCGGCACCTCACCGGCAAAAAAAGAAGAAAAAAAAAAGTCTGTAGCCTCTTCTTCACATGTGCTGTTATCCGAATATCATTGAAGTGCATCACTAAGTCTTACGGCGGCGTTGGTGAATGAGATTGTCTGTATGTCTCGAACAGTATATTGTATGCACCTCGCTCGCTTGAAACGTTGCTTTTCGTCCATCTTCGTTGTTTCATTGTGATTATATTCTCTTACCATTTGCTTTATATATATATATATATATATATATATATATATATATATATATATATATATATATATATATATATATATATATATATATATATATATATATATATATATATATATTTATATTTGAGTATGAAAACTATGTTAACTTGAATGATGAGATATTATATGAAATATGAAAATGGCAATTTCACAAATGCTCTCTTTCTCTATCTTACACACACCTGCCAACGAGTGTATAAACACACAATGCACACAAGCACATATGCACAAATTACACATGCACACACATACTGTACACACACGCACGCCCATGTCTACACTTGAAAGCCGCAGATAATGTTATGGGAATGAAGGGTCGTAAAGGGGGGAAGAGGATAGAAGGGGTCAGGGGAGTGGAGGCCGGTAAGCCACTGGATGGAGCCTCCCAGGGAGGCGCGAACCCTACTGTAGGGCTACACGGTAGAGATTTAGAAACCAACCGACCAATGAGAGAAGAGGGTTTGTTAGTAGGTTCCCTCTGCTGTATATGGCCCTCTATAGTCAGGGGGTCATACGATATGGCCCCTCGTTCCTCCGCCGTTCATTCAAGGACTTTACCCTTCTTAGGTCTCTTCTCCTCTTGCAGTCTTAACCTAAAAATAACACAGCTGTTTTTCACTCGCGTTCCCAATGAGTATTCATGTAATGTTCCTGTTTCACTCGAAATGTTACATTATTAATGTTTACAAAGCTGTAAATATCTTTATGGAATGGTTTGAAACGGACGAAGTGGATCAAATTAAATAAAGGGAACTTAAATATCGTAAAATGGCTAAGATACGTGGATGACATCGTGCTTATTTATAAGGGAGAAAGGGAAGAGCTACACAAGTTCCTGGAAAACATAAATAAACTAAATGAACACATCAAGTTCACAGTACAAGGAGAGAAGGAGGGAGAAATTCCTTTTTTGGATGTCCAGGCAAAGAGGGAAGGGGAAAATTTAAAATTCCAGGTACACAGGGAGAGAAGACACACACCAATTCATACATACGTATGTTCTTCAGTCATATGAAAGAAGTAAAAATGGGAGTAATGACATGGTTGACCATTAGGGCTTAAAGGATTTGCAGTCTAGAATTCTTAGATGAAGAGCTGGAATACCCGAGGGAGAGTTTTAGGAGATCAGGAATTCCTAAGTACTGGTGGGAGCTTGGCACACATCAAGGCAAGAAAAAACTATTTTGGGGAGAGGGAAGGGATAGAAAAGGAACATTTGGTAGGGAAGAAAATAATCACAGACCCGGACAACAACACTATCACACCCATCAACAGGAAGCTAGATAATTTCAAATTGATAGGTAGTTACAAAAACACCATTAGGAACAAAATACTTAGAAACAAAAAGTTGGTAGAAGGGAAGGGGGAGATAAGAGGGGGGGTTATATATGGCAGCGTGTCTAGGCTGTGAAAATCGGTACTACGGTGAAACCGGCAAATCCTGAAAAGAGCAAAGCAAACAACACATACAGAACATAAAACATTATAATCAGACATCGACAGTTGCCAAACATTGTTGGGAAAAAGACCACACAATAGACTGGGGAAAATATGAATTTTTTGTACAGGAACACTAACAAAACAGCCAGACTGGTTGTAGTGAATGCCTTCATCACATGCACTAACAACAAAATGGCAGGGAACACGAGAGCGGGCTTTGCAGACAGCATATCAAGAAAAATTGTACACTCCACAGTGGAAAGGAGACACAAAAACGCAAGAGGTCGCACGGGACATGCACACCTGGACGAAGGAACGGTCATGAGGGCGGGGTCATACAGGAGGGGGAGGGTAATCACAGGATTAAAGACCCAGCACACAGATTTAAATACTGCTGGACTACGTGTCTGGTCATTGTACGGATACCTGAGAATGAGGACTGTTTGTCCTAGAAAGCTTGTAACTTTTTTGAATAAATATCTCCACTAGATACCATCCAGTTTGAATGAATTCCTGTTAGTAATTGTACTAATGCACAGAACAATTGTGTATATGATAAAGTTAAAATATGTATGTATATATATATACACATTTGGATATATATACTCATATATGTATATGTATATACACATATGTATATATGTACACACACACACACACACATATATATATATATATATATATATATATATATATATATATATATATATATATATATATATATATATATATATATATATATATGCTATTTGGGCATACTGCATTTTCCCTCTTATGCAATTTCTATTGAAGTCAATGGCATTACTTACATAGAATATCTTTTTATTTAGACTTTGAATCAGTCTATACTTATTTTTCTCTTCAGATAAGCTTCTCAGGAATAAAGAAAGAATATTCACGTTTGCTTCCATTTACTCCTTATAGTCGATGGACCGTTTCCTCACCTATATATACATACACACATATATATGTATTATATATTTATATATATCTATACAATAAATATATATGTAATATATATATTATTACGTGGGTCGGTCGGTTATTTACTTTAATAATTAATTCATTGGAGTTATATCACCTTGCTTTACCTAAAACCCACGTACTTCTGCCACTTAAGGCCAAATAAAGTTCTAAAGGACATAATGAAATGGATGAGGTCACCAGATGAAAACTAGTATTACAAAATAGAAGTTTATTACGCAACCACATGGATTAATTAAGTAAACTTACTGGAAAACTAGTTCCAACAAAAGTAAAATAAAAGGAAATGGATTATTTACAGGAGTTAACAGCAGCTCAAAATATTAGTCCTAAACAGGACAGATACCTCAATGCTAAAACGTATTGATCGCAACAGATTTAATAAGCCTCTTCAAACGCTTCGATGATGCATCTGAATTCAGTGCTCGTTGAACTGTGGCTTATTGGCACTAACGATGCGGATTCTTCTCCGAGCAAGAGGGAATGTCCAGTCTCAAGGTATACACACGTCTGAAAAATAGGTATCCAGATAACAATCTTGCACTAGAGAAGCTCTCACTCGTCATTAATTAATCACAAGTGATGAGTCTTATATCAAGAATAGTACTTTTAACCTCATGGAGGGTAAGTTATGTGATTTCACTAGACAACAATGAATGCACTTAATATATGACTTCATAAATGGGATATGCTTTACCAGGGGGTTCTTATTTAGGGATTGCTTAAGAGATGAAAATTTGAACAAGGAAAATGAGAGATTTAATTGAAGGGAAAGAGATCTGGGAGTAATTGTCACAATCCCGACTTACCGCTGGGTTAAATAATGCAGTGATCAGTCCCATTACTATTCGTTGGTCTTTTTGGAATAACAACTGCCCCACGTGATGGAGAGAGACAAAGGGGGAGAAACAAAAGAGTGTTCAGAGAGAGACCTGAGCGCGACCGGTCATGATCGAAATTGGGCTTAGAGTCTGGGGATGTGGGGTTAACTTGGGTGGCTTGTCTTCACGCTCTCCCCCCGAAAGCCTACTTAGGACTTGGTCACGGGTTCTCGTCTGGAAAATAACAAAGGCTCACCAGCACATAGGTCAAAGAGAAGTAGGTTTTAGGAACAGTATATCTAAGGTCTGGCCTAGCAAAACCTATCCCTCTTTATGACACTGAGTTAAAATTCCCACCCGTCGGTCGGCTGGCTATCTTAGTTTGCGAACATCTGCTTCTTCCCGCCTTAGCTTTAATAGAAATTTAATTCACTATTCTCCTATGTGGCAAGGAAGGGGAGTCGAACAGCAATATTTATAATATGTATATACATATATACATGTATGTATATGTCTATTTATATACAGTTTATTACATATATAGCATATTTTTCTACATATATACATTATATACACACACACACACACACACATATATATATATATATATATATATATATATATATATATATATATATATATATATATATATATATATATATATATATATGTACACGTGTATGTATATATAGATAGATTGATAGACAGTACTTGAATAGTTGACTGATATACAAGGTCGTCCGTGAATTAGTACTGTAACAGTATGGATAACGCCTGAAGCCTTCTCCATGAATGCGTGCAAGTAGGTGAGTGTGTGACAGGAAACACGGTTTGCTCTCTGGAAGAAAAAACAAGATGCAATGGTCCCGGAAAGAGAGCAAACTTCTTACGAACAAGAAATGTATTTACGGTTAGATCACAGCAACATTCATAAATACATACACAGAAATTATATTTTATACATACACACAAATAACTAAAGGAGTATGTCACCATCTTCTTCTTGTCTGCCAAGACAGTGATACGAATGATTATAAGTAAATGATTAATAACTAAATCGAGACGAGTAACAGGTGTGCATATTGGATGGTGACGTCACCAGTCACGTTCTCTTCCTTGCACAAGTTTTCTTGCCCAAGTGTCCCTCATTACCAGTCACGTCCGCCATATTGGTCTCACTTTCATCGCTTTTCCACTGTCTATCTGTTCTGGACCGACATAGGTACCAATCATAACAGATTGGAAAGTTTCGCATTTCGTCTGTCGTTAGTAATGTATAAGGTGATTTTTATCCTATGTATCCCTAATTATCTGCCTTTCTACTTTTTTCTGTCTGTGAAATTTTTATTCAGTACCTTATCCAATACTAAGATTTTGGCTACCATACCTGGATCAGTATGCGCATTACAAAGGACCCACCCAAATATTTACATCAATCAAATTTATATCTTTAAGTTACTATTTTATTTACTAATTTTTATCTCTTTTACTATTCTGTCGAATTCTCTGATTTATTCTATACATAATCTCTCTCCCTCTCTCTCTCTCCGGAGGGGACGGCCGCCACGAAGTAATCCTCGAGGGTGGAATCAATCTTCGGATAAATCTTCAGGTGAAAAATCTCTCTCTCTCTCTCTTTGATGGATCACCTAGTGCCTCCTGTCCTTCAAGCTCTGTTATGCTTCTGTTTACATATGCAACGACTCATTAACTGGTGGTCAGACGGATGAAAATTAATGTTACTGCTGCAAAGCGTTAGGTAATCCTCAACCGAACCCTGGTGGACCAGTTATCAGAAGTGATCAGGTATCAGAATAGTCTCTCACTGCTTTAGAAAAGTATTTCTGTATCACCGAGTGTCTTCAAAATAGGGCGCACTGCAAAGCAATGTCACAGACGTGTTGAATAAGCCAATTCATCAAATATTTTGCTCGCTTTCAGAGGACGTTCAAGCACAGTTACAACTCTTGAACCCAGCTGCAACCCAAGGTTGCATGTCATATCCTTAAGCCACAAGTCAGTTGGAGGCAGGTGCTGCCTAGGACGTCTGATGGACACGAAGAATAAAGTCATATAACGCGCAAGTGAAATAATAGCTTGCCAAGAATCTTCTTGCAAACGTTTCAGCATTTTCTTTCACTCTTTTCAATTTTTCGCTTTATTATTTCGTTACCTATGATTTTTCGTGGAAACGTTTTCAACATTTCGTTCGCTTCTTCTGACATCAAAACTGAAAGATGTTATGATTTTGGTTTCAGGGGTTTTGCCAGTTTGTTTGTTAGCATGGATACACAAAATATTGTCCTGGGTGGGGTCCTTCACTGATGTGAGCAGATACGTAGATGTATATGTGTATGAGTGCAACAGGACCTGTGGCATCGCATGTAAGATTTCTGACACAATTTCTACTTATTATTTCCTTGAATAAATACTGTTTAAGGGGTTTCTTCGATTAATGACGAAATGGGTTGGGAAAAATGCAAAGCTAAATGTATTCTGTTACAACAACTGCAATAATAGTGACTATGCTATTGGTGTGGCATTCAATTTCTGTTCTTGAGTTATTCTTAAATTCTAAACCGGATTTTGACTTAATGTTATTTCGATCATTTCAAAGAATACACTTTGAGATTAGCAGCCCAGTAGAACCTTGAGGGAGAACGAAAGTTTCAAAGCTTCACCTGGGCCTGTAGCCAACACCACCCCAACCATCTCACCCACCCAATTACAATGGCAAAATCACTGAAATAATTTGCTTTCTTTCTAGAAAAAAAAAAAAAAGTCAGGTTATATCCCACCTGGGGCAGGAGGTTTACATGTGGCTAATGCTAAAATGTATTCTCTGTATAATCATGGCTATAACTAACAGTAATTAATTATTATAACTATTAAATAATTAGGTGTTTCATTGCAAGAAGCCTTAGCTGTTCTAAAATGTTCTTTTATTAACATCATCATTACTACTGTCACTGATTTTTTTATTTCTTTGCAGAATGGGGGAACACAAATGCCTTTTGACCCAGTGCTGCTGTGGATGCAGCCTGCGAACCGGCTCTCTGGCCATCGGCATCGTTGGATTGGTGAGGAAAACACAATTTGTTTTTATTTTTGATGAAATATTTACTTGATGTGCAGTCAAGTTGCCATTTATGACGTCGATAATCATTTTATTTATTTTTGTTTTTACATTTTTGTTGTCTGGTTTGTCGATTTCGTTTACCCTTGTCCGAAATTATGGTATCTTACTAATGAGGACTCGATATGTAGTTAGTTCAATTCAGGTCAGTTTAAGTCAAGTTCAATTCAGGTCAGTTTAAGTCAAGTTGGGTCGTTTTGGGTTTCTTGTCTTATCGTTCAGTCAGTAATCCCAAATTATTGTTTTTATGTTGTTTCCGTCATGCAGATCAACATTAACATTATACGAATCGCCTAAAGTCAAGTTTTATCTGACACTGAATTTTTTTTCACGCCATTTCCTGTGTTTGGCTGACAGTGGCACGATAACAATATCTGCGAATTTTCACGAATGACATTCGCTAACTTTTGTGATGTTTGATTCTACTTGCTTAGTTCACGCTGCCATTAATCATCAAAGCTGCCTTTTTGTGAAGTCATTTTTAATTGTAGTCCGAAACATATTAACAAGAGCCCGCCTGAGATCCTGTGGGGACGTACAGTGTCAAGAATGACAAACGTAGTTCTTACGTGAATCAGTAGAATGCAATTTGGTATTCATATGCAATCGGTAGCTCTGCAACGTGGCTGGTGCTGTAATCAGCATCATCAACATTGTTCTTGTTTATCCTCAGAGTCCCTTCTATTGGCTCTCATTTGGGTTACTGGGCGAGTCTCTTAGTTTAAACATTTTTCTAACTTTTTCGTCAATAACGAGACCTTCTATTCTGTGCCTTAGTCTTTTTTCTTATTTTTTTTTTTACAGTAGACTTCCTGTCATGATCTTTACGAAGATCACGTTTTACTCAACTTTATCCAAGGTACCCAGGTCGTCAGTATGCCAAAAGATCCTGTTTATAGGCAATGGAAGAGCCAAATGTTTGGTATATTCAGTGCACAGAGTTCTGTAGAAAATGCAGATTGTAATGCAAAGTAGAAAGGAAATTGTAATACTGAGCGTTCTGCATATAAATTGCACTTGTGTGCAGCACTAGATATGAAGTACATCCTGTTTAAGGATATATGAATTGGCCTAATGCATCTTATAGGCTATTGGTCCATCTGGGAAGATATCCAAAAACCCATTTACCTGAGTACTTGCTGAATAGTAATCGTTGATAGGTACCCAAGACCAAAGTTCTGTAGGTTACAGGCTGTAAAGTGCACATTACAGCTTGGATTGGGTTACAGAGCGTGTGGATTGGGTTTACGGAGCATCTGACTCCATTTTGATGAATACGAAGGAATTAAAGGGCAAAAGTCCCCAGTTCTAACGGGTGTTGTGACACACATTCAGTTATGTCTCCTTTGTTTTAGTTAATACGTTTATTTTAGAGTGCTGAAGGCTGTCCTGGGGTCTTCATAGTTTCAAAGACTGGAGTCTAACTTAAATACGGAAGGTCTTGCAGGTCCAGTACTTTTTTGCTCGTGCAATGACGTAGCACTCTTTTAGGTCATTCTGTCTGGAACTTTTCCGTAATGGGAAAATAAGTCTGACCGAAAATGACTATGTTATCCCCACTCAACGCCAAGTATAATGTACATCAGCAGTATTATTAGGTTCCATTTGTCATAGTAATTGGGTTTTTCCCGTAACCTTTTGCCGATGCGTATCTTTTCAATTTGATCTCCTTTAAAAACTGCTTTGCTTTTGGGGATAATTTATATCAATAGAGTTCATCAGATCCAGGTTTTGAGGAGAAATTTTATCAGTCTAAGAACATTTCCACAGTCTTCATGAATAACACACATTAATAGACAAATTTTGATGCCATACTTTAATGACAGTAGTGATAAGTTATAAAATTCATCAAAACTGATGACAAAAAAAAAAAAAAAAAAAAAAAGAGGTTTTGTCTTTAGCAAATTTTCCTGATGAATGGCATTCGGATTGCCTGTGGGTAAATAGCTACGCAAAAGCTTTCAAATGCGCTCTGATCGTCAGAGCGATTCAAATGTGACTTCCTCTCATTCTTACAATAATTTTTTTATTACATCTTTCTAAGCTACGGTCATCGTAAATGACATTAAGTCTTTCTAGAAATTAGCGTAGAGGATAAATGAATCGAAAAAACTGACTTGCCGAGCTCATGTTGGCTGACTCTCAAAGTTCGACAGCGAGAGAAGAGCAAAGAAAATTTTGATGGCAGTGAAATTTCATGACTGATTCCCAATGCAATGTTTCCCAAACCTGTTCGCACTTGGGCAGATAAGCGGGCTAATATTGAGGTAAAAATCTGTTATTCGTGTTTATATCCTTTTAAGGTAGTTGGTGACATTTCAGCAAATTAAAGAAAATCTTAGTTGACTATCATGGAATGAATAATGAGTAATTTATGCAATGCTAGATTCAGTGAGCATTTCAGCACTTTGTTGTCTTCTAAATAAGCATAAGTCACGTTTGCACCGAGAATATCTTACACAATGATAAAAAATTCGATGAGAATGACACTGATCGAACCACTCTCAACCTTCGCTAACAGCTTTTCAAATTCCCCCGGCCAACGGCGTGTCTATTGAGATATGACCCGCCTCACTGAAGGAGCGCTTCCGAGAGAGGCGAGGAGAAGGTGCCCCTCTCCTTAATTGAAACTTACTCCTCTTCCTTTCCCTTCTCTTCTCTTCCATTCTATTCTCCCCCTTCACTTTAGATGAGAAGAAACGAAGGAAATGACGGTAGGCAGTGGTGGTTTTAGGGGCTGAGTGACTCCCCGACTCTAGGATGTGTTTGTTTCCTCCTCAGACTCGCTGCGGTAGCCACATTCTACGAGATAAACTCTCAGAAAAAACATTAATATACAAATTGTTATTTCAATCTGTTATATGTAGGTGACCACGCAGTGGATTATAAAGTTTTATAAGATAGTACAATAAAAGTAAAGCAATGTAAGTAAGTAAACGCACAGCAGGCCACAGATTTTCTCTTGTTCACAAATGCCTGCACTGTGCACGCTCATCCGAACAAACTCCTTCGAGGAGTGTAGATGTTTTTGGCATGAGGTGGTTGCGCCCACAACCACCCACACACGCCCCCACCCACATAATGTGATCACACCCACAGCGGCTGAACGCCAAGTTTCTCTTTTTCTCCCATCCGAGCGGCAAGACTTTGCCACAGGTTTATGCACCATTTGCTCAGGCGATTCATCCGCTCTGATTAGGCAAATGGCGCTGTTTTTTTTTTTTTTTTTTTTCGCGAATCACAGTTTACTAAAAAGCCAGAGTGGCCTGATAAGAAAAGAGCGAGGAAAAGAATTTTATGTGGCCTAAAATCTAAATATTTATCATGATAACCATATAAATGAAGAAGTCACTTAAAAGTTTTTATTATTTCTTGTCTCAACTCAAAAGCAGTGTTCTTTTGGTGTATGATCTGAAATTTAAAAAATGAAGAAGGTGAGGGTGGCAGGAGAGAACGAAAGAGCATTATTTGTTTTTATTCAAATCATTCGGGTTATTTTGATTCGTACTTTATAGCACAATGAATAAAAAGGGCAAGTGTACCGACCAAGCACTGACAGGGAGAGAGTAAACCCGATCTCTTTTCATTAACTTCCACAATGACAGCAGAGGTTTGTGACTCATGTGTCAATGACCGATGAAACACCAAAGATCCCTTCAGAGTCATCTTTACTGAATCTATAACTTACAGATTTGAGTCTGTGTAATGTAGTATGTGATTGTATATATAAGTATAAAAATAATAAAGAAGTATGTCTTTCAGTTTTTTCCTATTATATAAAAGCAATCCTAATATTTTGCTTATGAGAAACGTTACCTAATTGTAGTGGGTAGATATTATTCTAGAGGGTGCTATATAAATAGCATGGCAACAGCATGTGTGAAACCATGTTACAGAGTACTTGGCTATATGTTGCTTTAGTCAATTCTCCTAAATTATCCTTATTCTAGCGCCTATCCTATAATGACCTACTAACCAATCCTTTTCCCACTCCCTTGCCTACTTTAAAGTATTATCACAGATCAGCGTCAGTGTAAACTGGTAAGTCTGTACCATATACATTCATTAGTCTATAATGTTAAATTATGTTAGCCTATGTACTTATTTACCGGTGTTATTGTGAAACCTCTGGTTGCTGTCCAAATGAGTGGCAGCAGACTAACCTTTTAAAACCCAGGGAAGCGTGTCCTAACTAAGGTAAGATATTATATCCCTAGCCTATCCTACCACGAAGTGATCAACAGTATCAATTTAACCTAAGTAACCTCGTAAGTTTTATGTAATGCTTGTCGGCCAAGCCACTACAGTCTGTTATTTCATTACTTATGATTTTTATCTCTACAGCAATATCTATATTCATATTTATAACTTACTAGTGATAGCTTACCCTTTTTAGGTCATAAATTAATTATGACTGACGGACAAAGAATAGTTACGAAAAAGAATGAAATGAAGTTCAAGTTATTAAAACCGACTCTTTTCCTCTCAGATTTCTGGACTGTTTTGAAATTTGGAAGGAAGGGGAATTACAAAAGTAGTTTGACACTTGGCATCGAACTAAGCCTTTTTGATATTTGCAACTATAATACCTGCGAAGAATAGGCCTGCTTTTAATATCAGCATCAAGTGAATTCAGTTCATACGAACTGTTGGAAATTATCAAATAAAGTGCTTACAGATGGCTCAGTACAAAGATAAATATAAAAAATATATAGACAGAAAGAAAAGACAAATGTCAAAAAACCAATAAAATGTAGACATTACTGAAGAGACAAATCAACAAAACTGACAAAATGCAAAAATTAAAGTAAACAAGCCGTATCGTTTACAAAATATAAATAGATAAAAATCAGCTTCATCATCGGTAGACTCTAGTTCTGAAAACGATTGCTTTCAAAGGTCCTCGTGTCCTTAACCTCGCCGCATGCTTGACTCCTGAAAACAGGTGTTACGAGGAAAAATTGTGTACCAGTCAGATGGTGAAAAGGCGGAGCAAGACCAGCGCCTCAAACGTGTTTGCAGCTAAATTTAATCCGGTAAATGCACGCCTCGTGGCTCCGCTGGTAACGCCCTCAAAACAGTATAATGGTCGGTGAGTCATAATTGTTTAGGAAAAATTTCGCCCAACATCTCTGGCATTCTTGACTATCACTCATCCGAGTGTTGACCAATCCTAATGGTACTTGACGTTGCCGAGCGAGTGACTAAAGGGAAGTGAAATATATTTTACAAATGCATGCGATTTTTTTCAGTATAAGAGACTTTCATGTATGCCTAAATGGTTTGAAAAAAAAATATATAAATTCTTACTTGGCTCTATATTATAAAGCCAAGGTAGAATTTACTTTTGCTACGAAATGTTATTGAGTCTATAACATTTAGTAGCAAATTCACGTACATACACACAAAGAACAAACAAACCAACATACATACATAATATGTAGGTGAAGCCACAAATATTGTTCATTACTCCGAATTCACTATACCTGTTACATAACTAACACCTAAAACCTATCTTGAATTGCAAGCGATGAATGCCTCTGTGTCGGCCAGGATTCGAACAGTTGGCAGTGACTTTGACCACTCCGGCCGGCGCAGAAGAACTTATCAGTTATAATTTCCTTTGGGTGGACGTTATTCCCGAGGTACAGTGAATTCGATACTAAACTGTTTGAGGCTTAATGTCTTTGTATGGAAAAGTAACGCGTGTATAAGTAATATGTGAATACACACACATATATATATATATATATATATATGTGTGTGTGTGTGTGTATGTGTGTGTGTGTGTGTGTGTGTACTAGTATTTAGCTCTTAAACATAGGTGCGACTGAATGACCAGGTGAGTTTGATCACTGCATTCAACATACATTGTATAGAGCAAATTTTATTCAAAAGAAATGGAGATAAAAGGATAAACCTCTTGGACAAAATACAGGTTCTTCGTAAGACTGAACTTTGTAATTATGTGGAATTAATGGCACAATTTATTGATGTAATAATTCAAAATTTTGTTTTACAGGTGTTGGCGGTTATGCACACTATCTATGGCATCTATCATGGGATTAACGGTAAGTGTATGTATGTATATAT
This sequence comes from Macrobrachium rosenbergii, assembly GCF_040412425.1. Lineage (NCBI taxonomy): Eukaryota > Metazoa > Arthropoda > Malacostraca > Decapoda > Palaemonidae > Macrobrachium > Macrobrachium rosenbergii. Next base: position 71,673,492 of record NC_089742.1, on the reverse strand, counting down.
GAATGTATGTCATAACTTTAATAGTTTCCCTTTCTCAGAGAGAGGACACCTGTTGATTGGTTCATCCTCTCACGCCACAGGTGGAGGACTATTTAGTCGAGCCTTCCTGTCGTAAAGAGAAAGAGAAAGCAATAAATCAACGATGGAAAGAGGCCTTGGGTGTCCAAAGAATTTTATTTGTATTATTTTACAACTATTTAGGTGACAAATCGGATTTTAGATATCACCCGAAAGATTTTTCACTACCAGATCCCAGCTAATCCTATATCTCAAAGAAGATATATTTATTAAGCTCTTATCATTCAAATAAAATATATTTTGTTTTTCAATTCCCTTGATTGTATATTTATGTGGAAAGGATACTCTATATCTATAACGATTCACGTGTTTTCATTTAGATTATGCAGTGTTGTACGAAATAGCTCTGACGTAAATATGTCATTATTAAAGTCACGATGATACGTCAATTTGTCCTCATGGCAAAGGAACCATAAAGACGGGTCGTCAAAATGTAACAGCAGCGTCACTGCAGAAAGAGGCCGAATCATGATTAAGCCTAACTTTGTTTGGTTAATTAATTTATTAACTTATTTCTTATAAAGTATTTGTACACACACATATACAGTATATATGTGTATATATAATTATGTACGTGTAAATACATACACGTGTATTTACATATATATAATCAGCAATTCCGTAGGGTAAGGTTGCCAGCCCCAAGCCTTTCTTGATCCCATCAGACCCGAGTATCCATCTGCGTATGGGTAGACTAGTTGGCGGTAGGCCAAGAGGAGTCACTGGACCTAGCAAACCTAAATTGAGTACCGCAGTAATCAACCACTGCGCCCAGTTAGCTGGTTATCGTAACATCTCTCTCTCTCTCTCTATATATATATATATATATATATATATATATATATATATATATATATATATATATATATATATATATATATATATAGAAATCATCAACAAACAATCACGTGTGGAACAGAAATAAATTTCTGACTCAGATCGAACCCAGGTCTCTCAGGTGGAAAGCAAGGGCGTTACCCACTGGGCCATACAAGTCTAAAAGAAGTTGGAACCTGAGAGCAACTGCACCCAAGGAGTTACCTGGGCAAGCTAACTGCTTGCATACCAGCGAGTTTTCCCCAACTTCCCGACTCAGCAATGACCCAATAGACAACATTTCATTCGAATTATCCCTCTGAGTGAATAAGATAGAAATCATCAACACACAATCACGTGTGGAACAGAAATAAATTTCTGACTCACGTCGGGATCGAACCCAGGTCTCTCAGGTGGAAAGCAAGGGCGTTACCCACTGGGCCATACAAGTCTAAAAGAAGTTGGAACCTGAGAGCAACTGCACCCAAGGAGTTACCTGGGCAAGCTAACTGCTTGCATACCAGCGAGTTTTCCCCAACTTCCCGACTCAGCAATGACCCAATAGACAACATTTCATTCGAATTATCCCTTCTGAGTGAATAAGATAGAAATCATCAACACACAATCACGTGTGGAACAGAAATAAATTTCTGACTCACGTCGGGATCGAACCCAGGTCTCTCAGGTGGAAAGCAAGGGCGTTACCCACTGGGCCATACAAGTCTAAAAAGTTGAACCTCAGGAGTTACCTGGGCAAGCTAACTGCTTGCCCAGGTAACTTGTATGGCCCAGTGGGTAACGCCCTTGCTTTCCACCTGAGAGACCTGGTTCTGATCCTGACGTGAGTCAGAAAATTATATATATATATATATATATATATATATATATATATATATATATATATATATATATATATATACTGTATATATAATATTTATAATTGGCACCACCCTCCAAGTAAAAGAGGCTCATAGTGAAAAATATGTATACTGTGCTAATAGTATTGTTTATGTTATATATTTTTATTTATTGCTACATAATAGTGAATACAGTTTGATTTCTTGTTATTACTTACAGTTCTATTCTTTCTTACTCTTTTTTTCTCATAGGGGTATTCTTCCACGAGAGTGTAAATCCATAATCATAATAGTAATGATAATAACAACGCTAATAATATTAATGTTTCAAACGGGAAACTAACCCTCTTCAATATCTTACAGGAATTAGTCAAGGATGGGTGAACATGTTGGTTGGAATTCTCAATGTCATTCTGTGTGCAGTCTTGATTCAGGGCATCAGACAGGTAAGTCTGGGGTTTTTGCTTCTAATTCCGTTAAATGTTTTGTGGGTAGGCTCCTTCCAATCATACTCTCTTATAATTTTTAAAAAGGAGGTCTCGCATGGTACACTATGTTCTTAGAAGTGCATGTTTTCCTTTAGTCAAAATGCACAACAAGGGTATTTTTAGACATTCAGTTCCAGTCAGTCCTGTGAGAGTTTCATATCAATCTTTATCATCAGAAGCAGCATTAATGATAATACTAACTTTTATTTATGCCCACAATGCGCCATTTTGATAACTAAAATTGCTTGGATTAGCGGGCCCCTTTCAAATTTATCTTGTTTTTCTATATTCTATATTGTAAGCTAATGGATAAACTGACGTATCTCCTACTTGCAGGAGAAGCGATCCATGATAATGGCGTGGGTGTGGGTGCAGAGCATCCTGATAGCCATCAACATCATCCTGGGAGTGATCGAAATCATCCTGACTCTGAACTTCATCTTTGCTATTCTCCTCTTTATCATCATGGGAATCGCTATTTACTGTGTCCTGGTCGTCCGGTCTTATGCTATCTCGGTAAGTAGCTAGAAGGAAACGCTATCGTAGCTAAAATTCTTTGGGTCTCGAAACCCAGCAAAGAAGAACCTAAAAAACACCAGGAAAGAACTTTGCAGACAACAAGAAATCAACGGTGCACCAAGCAAAAGGACTATACACAAGATATCTAGGACGAGAGAGGAGGGCGTTGCAAATGCTTGTTTAAAGTACTTTTCTGTCACAATGTCTACTTAGTTTCTCTTACTGAGCTATTAATAGTATATTTTTAAAGTTGTATATTCATACCGTGCACTTTCAAATTTTGTGGAAAACTGAGCAAGAATGAAATAAAATAACATTCGTGAAAGTCTGCTTATGAGATTTTGTTCTTTAATGAAATAAGTTCCCTTGGAATCAAAGATGGAATTGAAACCCTTCCACTGACCTTATCTTTCTTTACAGATTTCATCAGGCGCAGGCGGAATGGCTTAATCTCCACCATTCTTCACCCAGAAAGACACCAACCCTCCAGTTTCAAAAATGGAAGAAGACAAGCTTCACAATATGAGTAACGGAAGTAGCATTTTGGCGACCTCGAGACAGAGATTGCTGTTCAGAGTATTTCACATTCGAAATATTCTTTACAGCCGGCATTATTTTTCTAATAGAGTTCTACCAGTAAAATAGTAACATTCAAAGTATTTTTTTTATAAAAGACGATGCAAGGTGTTTGGGAGGTTGACGTGGAATAGAGCCACAGAAATGCCTTCAATCCATTGTTTTGGAGAACCGGAAGCTAAAATCACCATGTTGGATTTCAACTTATTCAGCTCTATTGTTTACAGTACGGTTCAACATTTCGTAAGGGAAAACAAACAAGTACCAGAAAAATTCGTCGGTTTGTCTGATTTCGAATTCAGAAGAAAATTCGTGGTGTTTTGGTTATGAGAATCATTACAAGAAAAATGAGTCTTGACCCGTATAAGGGGTCACTAACACAGATATGTCCATTGATGTAATTTTTTAATAAATAGCTATTTGAAATCAAAGAGAATTCAGGTAATTCCACTTAATCTTCTCACCGGTGTTCAGAATTTCACACGTGTACAGTTTTCACTCCAACTCCTTTTAGTTTACTCTGAATCTCACAGTATTTCATGTCTATGTCTAATTTTTTCTTGTTCACAAATTCATTGTGTTTATCTTATCATCCTCCTGTTTGTTTCTCTTTGACAAAGACCTCAAAGTACTGAGTGTAAACAGACCTCTCTGTTGCTTAAAGTGTTCAATATATGTTTAAGGTATTAGTCTGTCATAATTCACTACTGTAGTAGTTTTTCTTATCAGCCAGATGGCAGTGTATTGCTGATGCTTTGCGTGTGCCTGTGGTGGTCAAGCACTGTTGAATCTGGTGTTGCATCACTGCTTTCCTGTTTCTCTCACTTCTGATGTCCACAAAAGATGTCATCCGTGTTCTCATAAGCAGAACGTCTTTCGCTCTTTGTCAAATTGCATTGTGCAATACAGATTAGGATGTAACGTCCTGAAATGAGAGAAGTTTGAAGGTTAAATATGGTGCATCCTTTGTGTTTTCTTTCGAGATAACATTATCAGACTTATCTTGTCTAATTCATGTGTTGTAAAGGTAAGGGTGATCTTACCTCTGGAAATTGTTTTCAACTCTTTCAAACTTCAATCGATGTAAGTTGGCCATGATTAGTTCAAGTAGATTAATGTAATTGAATTTAGATGTTATTTTTTTAATCTAGATATTTTGCCCTGTAAGTGAGGAAGATTATAGACTGTGTATGTAAAAGCACAGTTTTTCTATCTCTCTTTTTATTGAATACGTGCTATTTCTATGCTGTGGACAGGTTTAATCAAGCAAAATATCTGCATAATAAAGTGTTTTACTTATTCTGTTTTTTTTTTTTCAAATTACAGCCTGTTTTCCTGTCTTAACGTTAACGTTTTAGTGTCAATGTAAGCCAATAATGATAACCTGGATCGCTCGAGACAGTTTCACTGAAGCAACCGGGGTGAAGTGTTGTGACTCTTCAATAATCATTTTCCAAATCAATTTTTGACTGATATTATTTAATTTTTATCACACTATCCATCTCTTTCAATATTAATTCTTGGATCAGCTTGAATGATGTTTATCCCGTATGTGCAGGGCAATACAGAGGTTTAGGGCACACGGTGAAAGTTAAAAAGGGTACATAATTATAAAATGAATTAAATCTACACGCATGCATTTCAAACTGACTTCACCTCCACACTATGGAACAATAATATAATGGAGAGATCTTTATGAATCTACTTGAGCAAAAACCGACAGTGCATTTTAAGTTATAGAAAATACTAAAACACGGAACGTATTTTTATAACATTACGAATAAATAACGTTCCGCAGGGAAAGTGTCCTTTGGCCAGTGTCTGAAATTATCGATGACCTCACTGGTCGATTTCAGTGTCTTATTTTTTTTTTTTTAACAGTTGAAGGTCGAACAAAACTTCTTCTCTGTACAGATCGCACCTATTTAATTTAGCTGCTTTTGGTTAGGATTATACAGTACAATGTGTCTGTTAACAGATTTTGAAGTAGTATAAAAATATTCGAGGTTTGTAAAAAATATATAAATAACAAAATACGATCACACGAAAGTAGTCATGCTGTTGTACATATCATGAAACTTATATTTACCTATAAAAGTTGTAGATCAGTACGTGCTACGTAATTTGATAGCTATACTTGAATGAGTGCCAAAGAGGCCAACTTTATGAATGTCACGACGAAAATTTTTTAATTAGTTTCCGAGGAGAAGGGTCACTAAAAGCACATGAGCCAAATAGGGCAGGTTCTTGGGCACCCCAGCAATCACCCCCTGCCTCTGGATATGCGTGGCAATTAAATATGGAAATGTCTTGAGTCTCAGATGAAGTATTTACAGGCCATCCATCTCAGAAGTTTTGACTGAAGGTCTGCTGATGTATAAGCATGGTCTGTTGCACACAAGCCAAGGAAACGATCTTTTTAGCTCTGCAACACAGAAAGGTAAAATGTCATCCGAACATGAAAACCAGCGCATATCAAATATCAAAAATGAATATTCTTGGTGAATCACCTATAGTATCAGAGGCTCAGTACTTCGAAGTATATTCTTTATAAATTATATGATGCAAGATGTAACAGACCTTACTGGGAGGAAGGCTTCCGCCTCAAATGCTCTGTTCTGATTGTCATTTGTGTGGTCTGAATATTTTTCTAAAAAACCAGAAAAAATTCCTTGGCCAAAAAAATGATGAATCCTACAGGAACTTTTTGGGTATTGTAAAGGTTACGCCTACCCTGCAATAAGTAACAGTGTTTTAGTTTTTGTCTTTATTACACTTTTTATTTCTTAAGAATGGCAAGTCATAGATTTGCCTGGCTTTCCGATTAAAGTTGAATGCCTGTCAGAATGGTTGTATGGAGTTACTACAACAAAATGCCCCAGTATAAAAACGGGATTATCATTATTATCACTCGCCACAAGGGATGTCAGCCATAGGGCTCATACACTGACAAATGAGATAACCTGATGGGTGGTCTCATTTCTGTTTTGCAACTCTTACTATGGGAATCATTTTGCACTAACTCTCGCCCATTTATAAGTAATCTCCTTTGAGACGTGAGAAAGGCATCATGATTTTGTACCTAAATGAACGCCCATTACAGGGCTTCTCTCAGATATGAACCTTTTAAAAAACGGAAACTGTAATTGCTAACATATCAGCTTTTAAATTCTTGGCATGTGCCAATGTCAGATAAACATAAAAACATGTCCCATTACATGTTCTGTCACTGAGAGACTAGTTAGTAAATTGTAGGGCTGTAGGAACGATAGGTCTCCCATATACGGCGGATTTAACAACGTAAGCTGAGAAATGTCAGAAAATAAGTTATCTCTTTCCAATAATGATCTTTTCATTAAAGAAGGAGTAGACTTATTAAAGTATTTCTAGTATACCTTCTGTCTTTTACATATACTGACAGGTTCATACCATTCCAAAGAGGTGATTGTTCCAACACTTCAAATTCTCCTTATATATTGCTTTAGTTTAACTTCTCAGTTCCAGAGGTCCTTCATTTCTCATACCGTTGGACTGGACCAGGGTCGCAGAGGATGCCGTGCAATTGGAACTTCATTAGTTCAAGCGAGGATGCTATGCATTACTACCCTAGTACTGTTCTCCTTGCATTTTAATATATTTTTATCTTATCTATTAATTTATTTTTTCTTTTTTAATAAGTAAGAAAGATCTCTTCTTTCTGTATTTCCCTTTACCTACTTTTACTTCTTCCTAATGAACACCATATTCTTTGGAAGCTCGAAATTCAAGTCAACGGCCTTTCGGGCTTGTTCCTTATGAATAGGTTTCACCTTCTGAATAATAATAATAATAATAATAATAATAATAATAATAATAATAATAATAATAATAATAATAATAATAATAATAATAATAATAATAATATCGGTTTTCTAATTCATATGTATATGGATAAGCTTCTTCTGAGAACAGAGTCCAAAGAGGCTCATTGCAATTAGTCACATCTCTAAAGTGAATGGTAAATATCTGATATCTTCCGCGTAACAAGCTGTAATTTAACCCCACTAATGTGGTCGAAGCATTTAAGATAACTATGTTTGACAGTCGGGAGGACTGAAGTTACACTTAGCTACAATCAGTAAATTTATTTTCCAAAGAGTTTATTTTAAAAGATGGCAATGCGTCCGTGTCTAATATTTACTTGATGGTCAGAACACGATACAACTGCCCTGTGTGTCAAGATGGAAACCATTAAAACTTCACAAATTTTCCTCGTCCTTGTCACAGGGGCTTTCAGTTAATTTGGGACCTACATCAGGGCAGAGTAACAAAAAACCATATATCGTTTAATCTCAAATGAACTGCACTATCTTCGTCATATTACTATCCCTCAAAATACTGCCACATTCAAATGCAAAACACCTAAATCACTTAGTCTACTTTCACTGAAAAGAATGTTAATAGGATTGAAAAAAAAAAAAAGATTAGAAAAAAGCAAATACGCAACGCACACAAATGAAAGAAGGATGTCTTTTGAAATATTAAAGACTAAAAATAGGTAAATGTGATATAATAAACACGCAAACAGATTTATGCACAATCTGCAGCAGCTGAGAAGTAAATTGGAAATCAAGACAATGATACATGAGACATTATATCCTTTTTTAAACATCAGGATCCATAATACTAACAAGAAGACTGTTCCCAATTTTACAATGGGGGGAAATCAAGGCTGCCGGTAACTGTCAGCGTGAAGCAGCAGCATTTAGCAAGGAAGTAGATGTTTGCATAGCACAATTACACAGAGACATTTTCGTGCAGAAAAATAATCAAGGTGACGCAACCCTACTTTGGTTCGAATCATATTCATCAAACTTGGACAAGGCAAACTCTATAAATTGTAAACATCCCATGATTCAAAGGAACCTGATGTCGTGTCTGTTATTATAGAGCATCAGAACGATGTCATGTTACCCACTGGATCCCAGCCTTTGTAGTGAAGTATCCTGGTAGTGACAAGAGTATCCCAAACGTTAGAAAATATCGAGAAGTCAAGAAGTCTTTGTGTTTATTAGGTACACACATATTTAGTAAAAAGTGACCAATAGGTTATGTGTATATGTATGTATGTATGTATGTATGTATGTATATATATATATATATTTTTTTTTTTTTGTTTATGTTTTTACTGGACAATCCGGTTTTGAGATAGTTTCTATGAGACAGGTAGCAAAATTTACAGATAATTTAGCCTTGCGATTCTGACCTTGTGGGTCCAGTGAAACATAAAACAAGAGAAAGGGGGGAATTTCATATGAGCATAAGGCTCTTACTTCTGAGAGGAAATATTACGTAAACACGTGGGTGAACTAAAAGGCGTATATTTACACAAAGACATTAGTATGGGAAGGAGAAATGCAATTAAACGACTGATCCTGAATGGGATTCCTACGGGATGAATGAAACTGGGGATTCCAGGCACAGTCCGAGATGATTCCACGATATAGGGTCCCTCTGAAATGAGAGATACACAGATTATACGCCAGTAATGGAAATAGACAAAAGGATAATAAATCGAAGCTGCACTGAGGGTGCCAATGGGGCTTTGACGAGTTAATAATGGATTAGCACTGAGAGCAGACACTAGAATAGCACGGGTGGAATTGAACAAAAGATTCTGTGATTACTGGCACTCAAGTTAAGTAAATTCTACGAGGACAAAGCGTGACTGAATGGATGTCTTTACAGAGCACTTTACCGTAAGAGAGAAGTGGTTCCAGCGAAGAAGACGGCATGTAGTTGACTCCTGATTCACAAGGGCGAAGGCGTTGATCTTCCACGTGGTAGGATGTAGGGGCGCCGATGGTGCGGGGAACACTTGGGTGACTTCATGAAGTGCCAGGTAATGGAGTGGGTGGCCCCCTCGTGTTAGGATCAGGCCAGCAGCGAAGGGAACATGTTTGGCGGTCGAAGGGCACGAAGGTAAAAGTATACTTTGAGGGGCCACGTGGTTAGATAGAGAAGGGATGAGATAAGGGCGTCGTTCAGCCAGGGGCATGGTCCTCCTCGTGGGGTCGGTGGTGAGTGTGTTCATCTTGTCTTTACGCCATGTCGTCCAGCAAGAGTCTGAGACAAGGCCCTTGTTCGTCTGTCCTTTTATGCCATCTGCTGGGGCAGGGGGCAAGTTCTTCGATAGGACTTGAGTCATTTCAGCTGTGTCTGTGGGGTTTGCCTGGAAAGAGCTGGCCAGACAGATTCACTTTTGCCTCGAATAAGGAATTATCTACTTAAAAGGAGTGGCCTACAATCGATTTAATCCCTTGTATTCTGACCGTGATCCTCCATTGTCCAGCTCGGGCTGATAGATAGGTAGGCACGCATGTCGCCAGACAGATATGTCTATCGATAGACTGGCAGACAGGAAACGAAAAGGGAGCAATTTGCTAGCGAATTCTTGCTAATTATAATAGCTCCCCACACAAGATGATGTACACACCTTCATTCGGGTTTGAACGTCGATTTAAGCAAGAAATGAGCGGCAAATGCTTTACGTTAATCTACATTCTGCCTTCCAATGAATTTTACTTTTAAAAGATTTATGAAACTCTGCAGCATTACTGTTAATGACATACTGGGCTAATTACTCTAACAGGACACAGGGTAATTTTCAACACTTGCAAAAGAGAAATTACTGTGTATTTGGCTACAAAGTGATAAGTTTATGAAGTTACTTAATTCTAGATATCCCCTAAATGCATGCTGTTAGTTTGCCTTTTAAGCAGCGTTGAAATGACGAAATGCACTTGGGTTTAATTGACATCGTGATATACGTCGTTTGGTAGACCCATGCCAGACTTGGCACTGAATCTCATGGCACTCTTATAACACTTATAATAAGCACCTGAAAGGGTGTGATCAAAGGGAGGTAAAATCATTTTAGCTTAAGGCTTATTTTATCATTTTAAGGGTTCGCCATTTTTACTCTACGATGGGGACTTTACGTTAGACTTTTAAGATAAGCAAGCAAAGGAAAGGGGGTGGAATGAAGTTCCCAATATTATAAGAAGGCAAGGGGACGTGCCTCCGCCTTCTGGATAGCAGGCCACGCCCCTTGTATTACAAAGGTGGCACTGACTTTATAGGTGCCTTGGGGCACTCATCTAAGTGCATGAGGTATAAAAGAAAAACAAATGAATAAATGGCAGACACAAATTAAACATTAATTGTTGTAACTAGATGTTGATCAAGTATGCCAAAATTATATTCCTTAGCCTATAGTAAACAGCTAGGATTATTCTTGGCCCAAGACGGCCACAAAGATAACCAGAGGGCGTGACCCCTCTGGCAGGATCATTTTGCCAGAATCTGCAATAATGGCACCGTGCCAAGTTGGCACTTATGTAATAAGAACTAATGGGGATGGCATATAGCATTTTTAAATGCATCATGCTGCGGTAGGCATGAATGGGGAGTCATAGGGCTTACATTGTTGGCATATCTGTCACTGGCACTCTGCATAGGCAGAAATGATCAAGGTAAAATGAGGGCCTGGGTAAGGCATAAAAATAAATGTGATTGATAATCAAAAGTAAGGAAGGGAAATGTTGGAGGAAGAAAAAAGGACATAGTTATAAGAGAAAAAAAAAAGAATAGTGAAGGACCCCAACATCCTCTTCTGGATAGAGGTGCCAAAGTCTTCGCAGGATAAAGGGATGGCACTGTGCCAGGTTGGCACGGGTGCCAGGAGAGCTTGGGAGCTCGCTTGAAGCTACCTGGAATTATCAACGCCCGTGGTATTTTCCCCACGGACCCCTCTTACTTTGATGGTTTGTCTTGGCCGGGGAATCGGTGGAACCGAGCCCGGGGAGGGAATTGGAGTGCCACCTGCGTCGGCTTCATTGACGGCTGGCACAGAGGCCTTCTTTGCGAGCTCTATCACGATCCGTCGCAGTTACTTGAGTTCATCGGCCGTTTGAAACATGGCAGAATCATTACTCACTGCTGTGTCTGTAGAGGTCTGACACAGAGAGGAAGCGGTTGGGGGGGGGGTAAGGGGCTCCCAGGTAGGAATGACCGGCTCAGGCACAGGTTGTGAGGCCACACCTTTAGGTGAGCTTCCGCTGTGGTCGGCAGGATCCATCTCCCTTACCGGCCGGGAGAAGAGAGGGGGTCCTTATTGGGATCTCTTGAATGGAGATCGGGGGCGTGCTCTGGTGCTGGCACTAAGGCAGGGGCAGGCACTATTATTTGCCTTGGAATTTGCTCATTGTCTGTAACGGACGGAGCTTGGCATGGCTCAGTGCATGCAAGTGGCACTATCAGAGATTTGGAATCGATTTTGGAATCTTCTGGAGGAAGATCTGATTGGGGCCCTGGCACTGGCAGTGATTGCGGTAACTTAAATGGGGACTGGAAGTCCTGTCCCAGGAGGATGCCATAACCTCTGGGAAGATAGCTTGCTACTGCCAGGTTGCAAATTTTAGATTTATGAGGTCTTGTGACTCTCAATTGAACAGTAGGGAGTATCATTTTAAATTCACTGATACCCTCAATTGTGACGAGTTTGTGTCAGTTAATGATAGCTCCATAGGGAACTTTGTCTTTCCTTATGAGGGAAATTTGTGCGCCAGTCATCAAATGCCTTGACCTGGCATGCTGGGTAGCTACCTCGAGGAGGTGCCACATATATGGGACCCTCGGCTGGAGGGCCTAAGGACTCGGGATTTGTAACTGCCAGGGCCACGGCAGGAGTACTGGACTTATTATTTCTAGGGCATTTTGCCCATGAGAGAGTGGCCATAAACCTTGCATGCCATGCAAAAGGTTTGGCTGAAATCTCTTCGCACTGCCCCTGTCGAGGGCGCAGGCGACTTATTAGGTGGTTTTCCAGGAGAAAGAGGCACTGCTGGTTTATTTCGGCATTGCTCTTTGGAATGCCTGATCTTCCTACAGAACCCGCATACAACAGGTTTCTGTGATTGCCCATTCTTTGGCGGAGTGGCACCTGAAAGGCAGGTGGGTAGACAAATTCTGCACTGCAGGGTGCTCTCCTGGGGGTGATGGTTATCCCAGGAGTCAGCGATGTGACAGCATTCAACCAACGTCCTAGGCTCCTTCTCCCCTATGTGCGTGGCGAGGGCCGGAGGCGCGTAGAGCAAGAAATGCTCTATTTTCATTTGCTCTATGGAGTCTGCAAGGGTCTTGACCACCACAGACTCGAACCACTTCGCATGGGTGCGCTCCGACTGGTAAGCCCCATCTGCCCAAGTTTGGCCAACTTCCTTGACTTGCCCTCTCCAGCGCCTCCTCCAGTGTTCAGGGGTTATCTCATATGCCTTGGTAATGGTTTGGCGCATGACGTCCCAGTCCTCTTGGTTGGCCTCAGGTAGGGCGTTGTAGGCAATCATTGCCTTCCCACCGAGGAATTTAGTTACTACTAGGGAGAGTTCAGCAGGGGAGAGGGTGCAACATTCCAGGACCTTCTTGGCTCTGTCGAGCAATACTTCCGGTTCAGCTTTGGTCCATTTGGGCACGAACGAACGGGCCTGGCTGAGGGCGCTCATCCCCGAGGCGGGAGGTGGGGGGAGTGCCACATTGTGCCAGCATCTGGAGTTCATGGGTGCGCTTTTTCTCATTCTCTACTCTTTCTGCCTCCTCTCTTCTCTCTAGGGCCTCCTTTCGGCCTCCTTTTCTTTTCTTTCTGCCTCCTCTCTTCTCTCTAGGGCCTCCCTTTCTGCCTTTATCGTGTCCATCCTCTCCTGTACCCAGTCTTTTAGTTCTTTCCCGGAAAGGCCAAGTTCCTTCCTGGAGGACATGAAGAACTTGAAATCCTCGCTCTGCTGAGATCTTGCCAACATTTTACAGGTGGGGTGGACTCAAGTAATACAAAAAAAAAAAAAAAAAAAAAAAAATTCCTGAGCCTAGGAAGGAGTTGTCCGGGTATAATAGATGCACACAAATTTTTAAGAGTGGTTGTCGGAGACTTTATGGTATGAAGGGTTTTCAAACCTTTAGGAATTGGAATTCTTTGGTCTCCCAAGGTACCAACAAAACGGGTTTGGTTGGGAACGATGATTAGCAAATGATGGGTCTCTCTATTTACCGACGAAGTGGGCTGATTGGGGGGACGATGATTAATAAATGATTGGTCTCCTAAGGTACCGACAAAACGGGCTGACTTGGGGACGAGGTTGGAATATATAGGTCTCCCGATTTACCGACGAAGCGGGCTGATTGGGGACGATATTTAGCAAATGATTGGTCTCCCAAGGTACCGACAAAACGGGCTGACTTGGGGACGATGATTGGAATGGATTGGTCTCACCAAGTTACCGACGAGGCGGGCTGATTGGGGACTGGATTGGAAATGGGTTGGTCTCACCAAATTACCAAAATTGGGTTGACGAATGGGGGCTGATTGGGGACTGGATTGGAAATTAATTGGTCTCACCAAATTACCGACGAAGCGGGCTGACTGGGGACTGGATTCGAAATAACTTGGTCTCACCAAATTACCGACGAAGCGGGCTGATTGGGGACTGGATTGGAAATAACTTGGTCTCACCAAATTACCTACGAGGCGGGCTGATTGGGGACTTGATTGGAAACGACTTGGTCTCCCAAATTACCGACGAGGCGAGCTGATTGGGGACTGGATTGGTCTCACCAAAGTACCAACGAGGCGGGCTGATTGGGGACTGGATTGGAAATGACTTTTGTCTCCCAAATTACTAACGAGGCGGGCTGATTGGGGACTGGATTGGAAATGGATTGGTCTCCCAAATTACCGACGAAGCGGGCTGATTGGGGACTGGATTGGAAATAGATTGGTCTCACCAAATTACCGACGAAGCGGGCTGATTGGGGACTGGATTGGAAATATATTGGCTCCCTAGGAGAATTCCCGCACAGATGAGGTTTGATTAGCGAGAGCGCAAGTTTTAAATTTATGGACTTGCGGGAGAAGTTTCCTTTTGTAAGCAAAGAATATTGAAATGATAAAGGCCCCTAATTCAATGAGCAGACGACGCACACACAAAAAGGATAACCCCAAACAAACAAACAAAACAAACCAGAAAAGAAGAAAAAAAAATTTTGCTGGAACGAGCCCGAGGTAAAACAAGGGAAAATTAAACAAACAAATCCTAACAATGAATGGATGGTAAGATGGGGGGGGGCGATAGGGGTGAGTAAGGTCGCTATTTTTAGACACTGGATGGGGTGGTATGGCTTCCACCCTAGCGACGAAGGAATGGGGAATGTTTATAAAGCACAGACTGTAGTTTTCCTCAATGCGAATTGTGTGGGAAAAAAAAGGAAAATTTTGGGAACCTAAATCAATTTCACGCTTGCCTACCACTCAGTCTATTTGTCTATCTGGAACTTTACCTTCGCTATACAAGAGAGAGAGAGAGAAAATCAGCGATTCAAGCTGACTTTTGTTCCACGTAGGAGAAATGTGAATACGCACCTAACTAGATTTTGCGATAACGAAATGGGCGTGATTTTCGAGGAACTATAGCACTATTCCTCGAAATGGTTAATACCTAAATATCCTATCATGGTCATGCGAGCCGCATGCAGAGGCTTTCAAAATCTAAATTTCGGCGGTTCTCGTTTTTTTTTTTTGGCATGTGTCCCTAGTATTTTTTCCCTAGGCTCAGTCACGTCTTTAAAAATTCCTATGCTAAAATAAACACAACTTACGTGGAATTTCTGGATCTGTGTGCTGGTTTTACACAAAAGGTTCGTAATTGTCTCGTACCCAGTGTAGCTTTACTAATTGCTGATTTGGCACATGCAAACCCAAACAAAAGCAGAAAAACAAGGGGGGGATGCAGCCGCTAAAACAAGAATCTAAGGCAAAAGGTCGCCATTTTTATGTTTTTACTGGACAATCTGGTTTTGAGATAGTTTCTATGAGACAGGTAGCAAAATTTACAGATAATTTAGCCTTGCGATTCTGACCTTGTGGGTCCAGTGAAACATAAAACAAGAGAAAAGGGGGAATTTCATATAAGTGTAAGGCTCTTACTTCAGACAGGAAATATCACATAACACGTGGGTGAACTAAAAGGAGTATATTTACACAAAGACATTAGTATGGGAAGGAGAAATGCAATTAAATTATTGATCCTGAACGGGATTCCTATGGGATGAATGAAACTAGGGATTCCAGGGACAGTCCGAGATGATTCCACGATTTAGGGTCCCTCTGAAATGAGAGATACACAGATTATACGCCAGTAATGGAAATAGACAAAAGGATGATGAATCGAAGCTGCACTGAGGGTGCCAATGGGGTTTCGACGAGTTAATAATGGATTAGCACTGAGAGCAGACACTCGAATAGCACGGGTGGAATTGAACAAAATATTCTGTGATTACTGGCACTCAAATTAAGTAAGTTCTATGAGGGCAAAGCGAGACTGAATGGATGTCTTTACAGAGCACTTTACCGTAAGAGAGAAGTGGTTCCAGGGAAGAAGGCGGCACGTGGTTGACTCCTGATTCACAAGGGTGAAGGTGTTGATCTTCCACGTGGTAGGATGTAGGGGCGCCGACGGCGCAGGCAACATGTGGGTGACTTCATGAAGCGCCAGGTAATGGAGTGGGTGTGTAAAGTCATGTTGTACAGTCTCTGCTGATCATGTTGTTGGTAAAGTCCGTGCTGAGCAAGTTTTCTTTGATGACAGCTCATTTTCTTTGTACCTACAATTCGTCACACTTGACAGGCCAGGTCACGTAAATTCAATCGTTTAAACTGTGTATGTAATTATTTATCTGTCCATCAATTATGTACCGTGTATTTCTTCTTTCGCAGGCATCAAGATTGAATTCAACTTTAATTCTGTCTATTTTTACATTGTAAATTGTACTCGTTCGCTGTATTTATTTATTATTTATCGACCTCAGGTCACCCTTGCTTCCATGTCTTCCGCGGCTCAAAGCCAGTCGGCCGCTATATAAACCGCCTGGACCGTGAATAAATCAGCAGTTCACTTTTACCTATTCGTTTCTTTTGCACCTCTTATAGTGGTGACCCCGGAGTGGTTCCCGAAGCCATTAGCAGACCTATACTGCGACTCAGTCTTGGCTTCAGGAGCTTACTCACGCCCTTAGCGGACTAATCACGGCACTGAACCAGCGTATGGGTGTGCTGGCTCTTGTCGGCAAAATCACCAGCGTCATTAGCGGACTCACACAGCGCGCTCCTAAGTCCGTTTTGACGCGAGTACCCTACTCCATATAAGAGGGCAAAGAGCCAGTATGGACGCGGACATCCCTTCCCTCGTTCAATTAACCGCTGACCTCATGGATTCGGAGGTCTACCTCCCTCCCATATCACCCGCGCCCATCCCCACGCCGAGGCTCTCATGCTCCTCCACACCCCTGCCTGCGCCCCACACTCTCCCCAGCCCGGTGGGCCAATCCAGGGCCGCCCTGTCCATAAAGCTGCCGCCGTTTATGCAGGGGAATCCGTCGGCGTGGCTCTACAGGGTCGAGAGCCAGTTCAGGATTGCGGAACTTAACAACGAGGTGCTGCAGGCAGATATAGTACTCAATGCCCTGCCGGAGGAGATCTACAGTAAGCTCGTCCTGTGGGTGTCTGACACATGCCCCCTTACCTACCACCTCCTGAAGAAAACCCTCCTCGAGACATGCTCCCTGCTGGTTGCCGAGCAGGCCGCCTGCGCCCACGACCTCGCCACCAACCCGCAGCAGGAGCAGAGCATCATGGAGTCATGGGGCATGATCCGAAACCTCCTCACATCCCAGACACCAATGGCAGTAATAAGAAGCGCGAAATAAGCCTGTCGCGGGAGATCCTCCTCCATCAGCTCCTCCCGGAGGTTTGCACACAAATCCCGGAGCCCTACGCGATGCCCCTCGAAGACCTGATCTGCTCAGCACAGCACTTGACGGACTCCGTGAAGGCAACAAAGCGGGTACCAGCGCCCACACTCCCAGTCAGCACCATCCAGCAAGAGGAGGGCACAGAGGAAGAGGTCAACGCCGTCACCAGGAGGCGCCCAGCGCCTCCCAACAGATGGAATTCCCTGGGTCTTTGCCACTACCACAGGCGGTTCGGCAAGGATGCCCGGAACTGCATGCCTGGCCCTGTTCATTCGCCCGTTCAAAAAACGGGGGAGGCGGCGACCAGCAGGACAGGCCGCCATGGCAGCAGAAGAACCCAGGGGCCCAGAACCAGCAGGCTTCTATGTCCGCGACACCGTCTCCGGCAGGATGATGCTGGTCGACACGGGGGCCGTTGGATCAATCTTTCCGGCATCTAGAGAGGACAGCAAGTGGGAACCGGACCCGGCTGCCTCCCTGACGGCCGCCAACAGGTCCCCCATCCTCTCCTACGGAACCAGGCCCCTGTCGATCTCCATCCTTGGCCGGAGGTACTCCTGGGACTTCATCGTCGCGGACGTTAGGACCCTGCTCCTGGGTGCGGATTTCCTGGCGCACTTCGGGCTGGCAGTCGACGTTGGTCGGAAACGCCTCCTCGATACAGACTCCTGCGGCGACTACAGGTGGCTCAACCTGGCAACGGAACCTGACCATTATCCCCTGCCGAACTTGCAGGACCTCACAGCTTCCTTCCACAGGGCCAAAATATTTACTAAGTTGGATCTCTTGAAATCCTATTTTCAGATACCGGTCGCGCCAGAGGACATACCAAAGACTGCCATCATCACGCCTTTTGGTCCTACGTCTTCGCCTTCTCTACATTTGGCCTGAGGAACGCTGGGGCGACTTTCCAGTGGCTCATGGACAGCATCCTGGGTGACCTAAAGTTCTGCGTCTGCTACGTAGATGATATCCTTATATTTTCCAGGTCCCACAAGGAGCACCAGAAACACTTCCGGGCAGTCCTGCAGTGCCTGCAGAACAGCCTTGTCGTACGTTTTGACAAATGCACCTTCGGCGTACAGAAGGCCGACTTCCTGGGCCACGAGGTATCCCCAGATGGCGTCCGTCCGCTCACATCCAAGGTCGCAGCTGTCACCAGGTTCCCCATCCCCACCTCCGTCAAGGCCGTCCAAGAATTTCTCGGGATGGTGAACTACTACAGGAGGTTCATCCCCGGGATCGCACACACCATGGCCCCTTTGACGGAGATCCTGAAAGGCTGACCAAAATCCTTGTTGTGGGGACCCAGCCAGCAGCAGGCCTTCTCCCTGACGAAGGCTGCCCTCGCCGAGGCAACCGCCTTGGCCCACCAGGATCCCAGCATCCCCCTCCAGCTGACAACGGACGCCAGCAATGTTGCCTGTGGTGCTGTCCTGGAGCAGGTCATCAACGGAGCTCCCCAGCCCATCGCCTTCTTCAGCAAGAAGTTCAACCCCGCAGAGGCCCGCTACAGCACCTTCGACAGGGAACTCTGTGCAGTGTACCGTGCAGTCCGGCACTTCAAGTTCCTCCTGGAGGGCACGCCCTTCACAATCTATACGGACCACCAACCGCTGGTCCACGCCTTCACAAAGCAAGGGGACGCGTGGTCCTCCAGGCAGCAGCGGCATCTAAGTTCGGCCCGCCAAGGACCTCCCCGGCAGGAAGAACCCTGTGGCAGACGCCCTCTCCAGAGTCAAGCTGAACGCGGTGCAGTTGGGAATCAACTATGAAGACCTCGCCAGGGAGCAGGCCGCCAACCCAGAGACCCCAGCCTACCGCACCGCCATCATGTCCCTAAAGTGGAGGGACGTGCCCCTCGCCCCCGGGAGCCCAAATCTCCTCTGCGACATCAGCACCAGTCAGCCCCACCCCCTAGTGCCAGCCTCCTGCCGCCGCCAGGTAGTCAACATCATCCACGGCCTGTTACACCCCTCCGGCAGGACGACAGCCAAGCTGCTGTCAGAGAAGTTCGTCTGGCACGGAGTGCAGGATGCGAGGACCTGAGTGAGACAGTGCCTGCATTGCCAAACCAGCAAAGTGGGCGGCACACCGAATCCGGGGTAGGCGAGTTCCCACAGCCAGGGCGGCGTTTCGGCCATGTACACACTGACGTCGTCAGGCCCCTTCCCCCGTCAGGCAGGTCCAGATATCTCCTGACGGTGGTAGACCGCTCAACAAGGTGGCCCGAAGCCACGCCAATGCAAGAAGCCACCGCCAGCGCCTGCGCCGGTGCCCTGCTCTCCAGCTGGATCAGCGGCTTCAGCGTCCCTGACCACATCACAACCGACAGGGGCCCTGCCTTCCTGTCCGAATTGTGGTCCGCCCTGGCCCAGCTGCTGGGGACAGCTCATCACACCACCACGGCCTACAACCCAGCCGCCAACGGCTTGGTTGAGCGTTTTCACAGGTTCCTGAAGGCGTCCCTTATGGCCCGCTGTACTGCCGAGGACTGGAAGTACCAGCTGCCGTGGGTCCTCCTCGGGTTGAGAACTGCCCCCTTGTGGTCCCAGGCAAGCTAGTGACAGAGGATCGCCACAACCCATCGGTCCAGAGGCTTCGCGAAATCGTCGCGAAGTTCACCCCCTGCAAGAGGACATATACCAACAGGTCGGCCACCTTCACACCATTTGAAAAGTAATGACAGGTGGGTGACGGAATACTATTTCAAATTTTTCAAGAGGGTGCGGTGTTCACACTGGAGTTCGGGTGTTAAACGAGCTCTTACATACAAGGAGTGCGTGCATTCTTTAAATAAAAGGTAATGATTAATTCCATTTTTAAAAAACGTTGCTAATATACATCACATAATTAATTTTGGAGACGTTCGGTTTTTCTAAGACATTTTATTTTTCTTCCTTAGGATGAATGGTCGAGGAGGAGGAGGAGGAGGAGGAGGAAGACGAGTTCTTCTACACAGAACACTAACGGAAGAGGGGGAGAAGAAGAGGAAGGGAGAGGAAAGTCAGGCTGTACGACATACTAGATTTGGAAGCCTATGGTTATTTATTGTAAAATTATTTAGAGGTTTAAGGTTGGTTATAACAACTCGTGGTGGTATTGTATTGGAATGTGTGTGGGAGAACCCCAGATTCATGTACTTGTTAATGTATACCGCTTTTATCTAATAAAATGAGTGGATAGGTAGAATCGCTTTTTATTATCCCATACATAGGTTAAGTGACACTGACAGTGAGCGTAATCGAGAGCGTGTTAAAACATGTGACTTTTAACAATTGGGTGGAGAGTTAGAGCTGTATATCTCAGAGAGCTGTACATTGTAATGTCCGTATGAAGTCATACAGCCGTTCATGAGTCATGCGGTGGGTCTAAATCAGTGGTTCTCAACCTGGGGCGCGCCCCTAGGGGCGTCAGCATTTCCAGGAGGCGCGAGGCCTGGGAAAATTTAAAATTCTAGAATTATATTCGTTATTTTCTTAACAAGAGTGAGGAACTAATATCCAGAAGTTTATAAAAAAAATTAAAAAGTATCGCCTTTTAACGTTAGTTTCCTATAGTCTACCACTCTAGTTAGACTCGCTAGGCTTACCATTAGTTTGTAATTATTTACCTCACTCCCTGTCCCTCGAAACTCCTTCTCTTTCTCTTTTTTTTTTATTTTCCTCCTAATCTGGGAGGGAATTTTACTCATAGATGCAAGGGGGGCGTGGAGGGAAGGACCAACTCTTAGAGGGGGCGTGGTAACAAAAAGGTTGAGAACCACTGGTCTAAATCATATCAGTAGCAGATACCTAATCAGACTAATCGACAGAGTGGGATTAATAACAGATAGTTTATAACGCTTCAGCTCTTATCAGTGATACACCTGTTCATGAGTCATGCAGTGGGTGTGAATCATATCAGCAGCGGATACCTAATCAGACTCTTATCGATAGAGTGGGATTAATAACAGTTAGTTTATAACGGTTCAGCTCTTATCAGTCAAACAGCTGTGGTTGAGTCACGCAGTGGGTCTCTCTAATATCAGTTCAGATCTGTTCGGCAAGGTGTCTCCTCCTCCTAATCAGACTCTTATCGATAAAGTGGGATTAATAACAGATAGTTTATATTGAGTCAACTCATCAGTCATGCGGCAGTTGATGAGTCACGCAGTGGGTCTCTCTCATATCAGTTCAGGGGCCTTTTCCCCTACTTAATACATAATTTTTTTATATATGCATGTTATTTTCAAAAGCAAAAATATAAAAATAAAATTGCAAGCTATTTTCTTCAGCAAAAATATAAAAATAAAATAAATAATAATTGAGGACGCCAAATGACACCCTTTCTTGAGGACGCCAAATAGCACCTTTTCCCCTACTTACTACATAATTTTTTTTATATATGCATGTTATTTTCGAAAGCAAAAATATAAAAATAAAATTGCGTGTTATTTCCTTCAGCAAAAATATAAAAATAAAATAAATAATAATTGAGGACGCCAAATGACACCCTTTCTTGAGGATGCCAAATGTTCAGGACGCCAGGATGCCAAATGGCACCTTTTTCCCTTTTTACTACATAATTTTTTTATATATGCATGTTATTTTCGAAAGCAAAAATATAAAAATAAAATTGCATGTTATTTTCTTCAGCAAAAATATAAAAATAAAATAAATAATAATTGAGGACGCCAAATGACACCCTTTCTTGGGGACACCAAATGTTCAGGATGCCAGGACGCCAAATGGCACCTTTTCCCCTACTTATTATATTATATATATATATATATATATATATATATATATATATATATATATATATATATATATATATATATATATATATATATATATATATATATATATATAGCAACAAGGGATACCCCTCACAAGTCAACTCGCCCTCGAAGCTTTGCAGAAGAGAATACAGTAAAACCTAACTTTTATTCCCTTAAGAGAAGTTACCGTAAACTTGACTTGTTTTATTCTTTTCAAAAAGAAGTACAGCAACTTTTTATCACAATGCTGACTGACAAGGAGGCAAGGAAAGCATTGTCCCTTCTTAAATCTCTTATTATTGTTCCCTGAACCCTCTGTTAATCCTTTCTCTCGACCCCGTGAATTTCTCAAAACTTCTCTTCCAGGGACAAAGCTGCTTGGAGGCCAAGTCCCTGCTGCAGGCACCACATGCACCAGTGATGGGGATTAACCCAAAGAGAAAGTTTAAAGGCCCCCATAGCAACCAACTGCCATGCTGTCGTTGCCCTGCCATGTGGCTGACCAGACAATCATGAGGTCAGGGAACCGCGCCAAAACCTGTGTGTGTGCCCATAGAAAATGGGGTGCTGAGAGCATGGGAAGATAATCCATCAGAGGTCGTAAAAGGAGCTGCGTGACCTGAACCAAGGCAGAGACACCCTGGATGCAGTTCCAGCAACATTTCTCCTTGACCCCCGCTCCGTCCGAGCCAAATTCCATTCAGGTGGCTGCTTTTCTTAGCCAAGTATTCTTCCAGTGCTAAGTCCCACAAGCTCCTTCCCTCCATACTGGTGAAACGACAAGGTCCACCTCTCCTAAATAAGGTAAAGTGCTCGGATTTGAGGTTTTTCAACAGTCACGAATTTCTTTATCTTTCATTGATTTATTTTCGTTTCCCATGTGCAATTCTCCATGTAGCCCTGACTTCATTACTGCAGTGTATAAATTTAAATTCATAAGTGTTAACCAATGTTTCACGTCAAGATATATTGGCGCCTTCCACACACCACTCGATTTTCCTTTGATTACGCTAATTTTCTGCCAAGTAACAGCATGCATTCTCAATTTCAGATGGAGCTGCTTCCTGTGGAATCCCCCGTTCTGATTTTGCTTGTGTGCCGTGGTCCTAACCACTGCAGCTTACTCTGCGGTGGCCTTGAAGTGGATTTCTCCAGCATCGTCAGTTATCAATTTGTTATCATAATTTAGTTCCCCAGCAGGACTCTGTTTACCTGTCTAATTTATTCCCCATTCTTCTGATTTTGGTGTGTAAATACATGTGATTTTAAGTGGAACTAAATGTTTTTCCTGCAACATTCTCTGTTGAGTAAGGCCTTCAGCTCATCCCTGTTTTTCTTATGTTCTACCTGATCCTGCAATTTTGGTCAGATACGTAAATTTTCATGGTAAGTCATTTCCTCCCCCACAGTTACAATTAAATATGTATGTATATACACATACATATACATATATATACATTCTACATATATATAATGTACAGCATTCTCATCCTTTTAATGTACTGTAGCCTTCAGTTCTCTTATCCACGTAAACGTACTTACAAATCTAGAGCCATCTAATATGTGATTTGTTCTCTACTGCATTCTGTCGCTGGTAGTTTTACCTACTCAACAAAGCTGTTTTTCCCTGGATCGTTTACTTTGCTCTGGATCGTGGTTGTAGGTGCAAGTTGCTCTCAGTTTTCGCTGAGTGTTTTTAATATTTTTTTTTTTATTTCTTATTGTGTGTTGAAACATGGTGAGCACGTTTGGCACATGCACACACACGCACTCACACAGACATAAATTTATACATATATTTTTATGAATATTGCTGCTGAATCGCTAACTATTAAGCCCTGTGGCAAAATATACCAGGCAGGTATATTATGCAGGTAGGGGAGAGAGGGATCCCTATACTCCTACGAGTGATAGGAGAGTTGTTGATCAGTAAGTGTCTCATCTTTTCAGGGAAGGGTCCTTATGAGTCTTAATCCCAAATTAAATTTACCACCCACTGAGTTTTCGACCTTTATTCTGGCCAAACCTCTTCGCATAATGCCCAGGTAAATGTCGCATCCACGCCTAAAGCGATGCCTCTAGCAGCTATCCAGACCTCACAAACATTGAGGTCATGCCATCAAGGCAGTTCAAGACAGATCAATCTAGGGGACAGTCGGACTAGTTAACCTCTGCCCGGACAAAACCCGAGAGCCGGGGTGATTTTGGAACTTACTTTTTCACACTAGACAGAAGTACCAGTTCCAGGACATTGCTGCTAGCTTGGATCACATCGACACAAGGTTGTGTGTGAATACAAAACCAGGAAGCAACGAAGGTAATGTGCCCCAGAAGGGAAATTGGTTGGTCAGAATCTTTTTCTTTTACTCATTTTATTATCTCTTTCTCACATTTCATTGCTCAAGTAATTTCTTGTCTTGTCAACTTAAACAATGTATCTACACCCCACGTGTAATTTCATGACAGTGTATAACGTAATTCTCACCCTTTGCTAGCGAGTAAAGGATCTCCCTGCAATTCTCGCATTTATTCAGCTATAGAGGAGTATCATCTCAGTGTTATTCTTAGCTGAATCGTTCCATTCCAGGGGTGTTACTGATGCCGTTACCAACACAGCAGTGTTTGTGCTCCTGACTACCAGTAAATTTCTGCCCTACTGGGGCTTATAGAATTATTGCCTAATTGGCTCACAAGTCCACTGGCATGTGGCCAGTATTCATAATTGTAACGCTTTATCCAATTCACTCAATCCTTGCTGTTGTGTAAATTCCCAAT
Source organism: Macrobrachium rosenbergii (assembly GCF_040412425.1). Taxonomy (NCBI): domain Eukaryota; kingdom Metazoa; phylum Arthropoda; class Malacostraca; order Decapoda; family Palaemonidae; genus Macrobrachium; species Macrobrachium rosenbergii. The sequence goes on along the minus strand of NC_089742.1, from coordinate 71,648,785 downwards.
TTACTTACTTTAGTGAAAGTGTACAGTTTCCTTGGTAATTTCTTCCATGTTGTGATTGTAAATAATAAATTACTGTTAAGAAACCCATTTTCACTTGGCGACCTACTATTTCTTTATTTTTGAATTTCTTTATTTTATGGGTTTACAAGGGGTTTTCTTGTAAGGATAAATTATTTCAAGGCCCAGTACTCACAAGACCCCCTGTAAGCCCTTAACAATATATATATATATATACATATATATATATATATATATATATATATATATATATATATATATATATATATATATATATATATATATATATATATTATATATATATATGTATATATATATATATTATATATATATATGTATATATATATATATGTATATATATATATCTTGTAATTTCACAATGGTCCGTGGATGAAGTATATAATAAGTCCTCACGTGAAAATGAAAGGAATTGGTACCAAGACTTTCAACTTTTATTCCAAAGTCATCTTCAGGGTACTGAACAGAGTTTAGAGAATAACATATACAAGAAAGCAATATGGGTCACAGATAACAATAAAATAAAATGAGTCAACAAGCCATTTAAGTATGTAAACAACATTCATTCAAAAAACAAAACATACTTAGTGGAAATATGTAATTACTACAAATCCCAGTACAAAACTATCTGTTTGTAAAAATCTAACAGCTTGTTTTACTCTTGCATCCTTAAGAATAAAGCTTTTTAACAATTCGTCCATCTTAAAAAGACCATCGCTCAAATTCATATTACTAAAAGAACTAATGAGGCATCCTTCGACCAACAATCTGTCATGCAACGAGGAACTCCTAAAAACAACTGCAGCTGAATTCCAATCTATTGGGTGCCCAAAGTCTCTTACGTGACAAAAAATGGCGCTTGAGCTGGTTGCAACCCGTACATTATATTTATGCTGTGTGACTCTCTTACTTAGTTCCTTACCAGATTGTCCAATATAAGGTAAATTACAAGTTGAGCAATCAATTTTGTACACCCCTCCTGCTGGCATTTCTGGTTTGTTACAAAACAACAAATTCTTGATAGACGAAGTATTACTAAAAACAACATTTATTTTCAGACATTTCAGGCTACGTACAATCGATAAAAATTCACATCGGTATGGCAAAACTAAAATATTTTCCGTGTCATAATTCCTTGACCTTTCATGACTATAAAATGTTTTTTTGGCACTTTGGAGGCAACCATCGATAAAATTCGAAGGATAACATAATTCTTCTGCAATTGCATAGATGTTCTGAATTTCCTCTGCTAAAAATTCAGGATCACAAATTCTGTATGCTCTTAAAAACATCCCTGAGAAGACTGATCGTTTTATCTTGGGGTGATGGCTGGAAAAGTTGTGAATGAAAGCATTTACTGCTGTTGGTTTCCGGTATAGTTTGAATTTAAATCCGTTGTCGGTTCTCATAACGACTGTGTCAAGAAATGGTAGAGTTTTATTCTGTTCTGCTTCCAACTTGAACTTTATGGATGGAACCAGGCCATTCAAAATTTCTAAAAACTCGTAGGGGTCACGATCCAAAGGCCACCGGCATATTATGTCGTCGACGTATCTGTACCATGTCAAAGTAAACGTAATGACATTTGGTAAGAATCTGATTTCATAAAATTCCATGTATATATTTGAGAGGGTTGCAGATAAACAACTTCCCATTGCCAAACCAAAAATCTGTCTATAAAAAGAACCATTAAACATAAAAGTATTATCAACGATGCACAACTTTATCAACTTAATAAAAACATGATGGGGAATAGGAATATCAATATCAATATGCCGGTGGCCTTTGGATCGTGACCCCTACGAGTTTTTAGAAATTTTGAATGGCCTGGTTCCATCCATAAAGTTCAAGTTGGAAGCAGAACAGAATAAAACTCTACCATTTCTTGACACAGTCGTTATGAGAACCGACAACGGATTTAAATTCAAACTATACCGGAAACCAACAGCAGTAAATGCTTTCATTCACAACTTTTCCAGCCATCACCCCAAGATAAAACGATCAGTCTTCTCAGGGATGTTTTTAAGAGCATACAGAATTTGTGATCCTGAATTTTTAGCAGAGGAAATTCAGAACATCTATGCAATTGCAGAAGAATTATGTTATCCTTCGAATTTTATCGATGGTTGCCTCCAAAGTGCCAAAAAAACATTTTATAGTCATGAAAGGTCAAGGAATTATGACACGGAAAATATTTTAGTTTTGCCATACCGATGTGAATTTTTATCGATTGTACGTAGCCTGAAATGTCTGAAAATAAATGTTGTTTTTAGTAATACTTGTCTATCAAGAATTTGTTGTTTTGTAACAAACCAGAAATGCCAGCAGGAGGTGTACAAAATTGATTGCTCAACTTGTAATTTACCTTATATTGACAATCTGGTAAGGAACTAAGTAAGAGAGTCACACAGCATAAATATAATGTACGGGTTGCAACCAGCTCAAGCGCCATTTTTTGTCACGTAAGAGACTTTGGGCACCCAATAGATTGGAATTCAGCTGCAGTTGTTTTTAGGAGTTCCTCGTTGCATGACAGATTGTTGGTCGAAGGATGCCTCATTAGTTCTTTTAGTAATATGAATTTGAGCGATGGTCTTTTTAAGATGGACGAATTGTTAAAAAGCTTTATTCTTAAGGATGCAAGAGTAAAACAAGCTGTTAGATTTTTTACAAACAGATAGTTTTGTACTGGGATTTGTAGTAATTACATATTTCCACTAAGTATGTTTTTGTTTTTTGAATGAATGTTGTTTACATACTTAAATGGCTTGTTGACTCATTTTATTTTATTGTTATCTGTGACCCATATTGCTTTCTTGTATATGTTATTCTCTAAACTCTGTTCAGTACCATGAAGATGACTTTGAATAAAAGTTGAAAGTCTTGGTACCAATTCCTTTCATTTTCACGTGAGGACTTATTGTATATATATATATATATATATATATATATATATATATATATATATATATATATATATATATATATATATATATATATATATATATAATCCTTATAATTAAGCAAGTTAAGGGAAGAAGTGAAGTCCATTTGATCAGATCAGGAATCAAATCCATTGTCAGGATTATGTCGGATGTTACTAATTATTTCTAGAAGGGCCATCATAATTACCTACTTGATTTCTCTATGTGCAGGAAGCAAGTTTGTGTCTAGATTCAGAATGTTAAAAGATCTTACGTTTGAAATTTTAAGCATCCTTTAAGGACAGAGATTAACCTGTGATTGTGGCATTAAACAACTGCGCAACCATTTGGAATAAGCACAATGTACCAAAATTTCTCTAGTCTGCACAAATACTGTTTAGAAGACATATCCAGTATAAAGTGTTGAGTGTGGGGAAAAAGTTGCCAAGCGCATCCAAACAAATGGTAAAACTACTTGGTTTACCATACTGTAGCTGCGTAAATGCACAATAACTCATAATGACGGGCAACAGGAAATGAAACCTCAACCAAGGAATTTTAATATGAGAAACATGAATGAGGGTTTTGTGTTCGTGGTTGAATAAGTTTTGTATTATTACATACTCTAACAAAGCCTAATTAGCTCACCATATCCAGAAATGGACGGTTTTACCTAATTCAAAAAGAGATTATGTCGAGTTAATTCTTGTAATATGATTTTAAACTTAATTTACCAACAAAAATCTGTAAAATCTGTTCGCTTCACGATGAGCACAAAAGTTTTCGTGGTTCTGAGAATGGTCGCCCCTCAGTATGCTGCTGTTTGGAGACCAAAGCGATCAGCTAAAGTTTGATCACTGTAGGCTGAATGCTGATATTCTTTGTTGGGATAAAGTAAATCGGAATTTGCGACAGAATCTGATCCATTTTGTCGATATGATGTTGGTCTTCATTTAGATTAGACATATCTGTAGCGATATAGCATAGTCACATTCTACACTTCTATAGTTAGAACAAAAGTAAAACCGGAATGTCTTTTCTAAATTTTCGCACTAGGAGTATATGGTATTGATCTGCTGTGATGTCCTTCACTTTGGCTGAATGGTTAGAAGAGCCCGTAAGCATAGTCGTTGATCTCATATAGGTAAGACACCCATGAAATACGCATTCTTTATACTGAGTACCTTACAAAGAATGTCAGAGAAAGAGGGACTATAAGAAACTTGAAAGGCTGTGACCATGAGGTATAATAAGCACTTTCCTTTGTTTCAAAATGCATAATACTGAGATATCATGCATAATATCAACTATTATTTCTTGTATATATAGTACGGGTTTGATTTCATAGGAGGTGCTATTTATGCAATGTACAAGACTATCAGAATACTTTATAATTTTTAAGTGTTTCTAGGTAGTTCCTGTCCAATAATATAAGCGCATACATAGCCGGTTCGACTAGTATGTGGTAGGCTGGAATGGAACCACAAACCTTTCAAATGCGAGCCAGTGCTCTGCCAATTTTTAGCATAAAATAAGCGTGATCATTTTGGTGTCATAATTCGGTATCTAACGAAAATAACATTATGCTAATTTTGTTGATACAATTGCAAATTGTATTAACGGTCTTATTACCACCAAGCTAAGCCATACTATATACTGAAAAATAACTATTATTCGATCTTTCATACAATCAATGGCGGGTAGTAAAGAGATATATAAGACTGGGGAATAGACAATGAAATAACGCAAAACAAAGAGAATTTTTTTCATGCATCACAAACACCAACAACGTTATACTTGTTTTAATGAATAAAACAATACAACGCCCACTGTGTAAACAGGATGGTACCGCACTCACAGATTTGAAACCTCGCGTTTGTTGTTTGTCTAAACTCGTCCACATAACACATGCGGTTTTATATCTTTTTTGCATGCATTCTTCATACATTTACAATTACAAGCAGATCTGCGAATGTGTTCACAAGCTAAGCCTACCCGCATTCCTCTTATTAACAAATGTTTGAGAGTATTGTTGGGTCGATACTCCCTTACGTAAGGGAAGTGTGTATGTTATATGCAATAAATAACTGAATATATAAATAAATAAAACAGGCTGAAGTTGTTGAGGTGAAATATTTGCATAATATGGCTAATTGGAATAAGAAGAAATGAAGAGGAAAGAATTTTAGAAATACGGACAATGTGTGGTAAAATGGATTACGTAATTGAATTGACGGATCAAAATAATCAAAGATGGTCTGGTCATGTTGAAGGAGTCAACGACGATAGGTTGGGGATTAGATTTGAGTTGGGAGTGTTGAGAGGAAGCAAGAAAGGACCTAGAATGCGCATGTTTGAAGCTTAAAAGGCATTAAGACACAAGGGCCATAATATCCAGGGAGAGAGAGAGAGAGAGAGAGAGAGAGAGAGAGAGAGAGAGAGAGAGAGAGAGAGAGAGAGAGAGTATGGACCAGCTATTCCAATGTAATATTGATGAGACTTCTGAGTAGGAAGGTACATTAAGTGGCTAATGTAGTGGAAGTTTTATGCATAAAGGTCATCACTGATTCAGAGGTTACGTAGGAACGATGTGGTGACTACTGTCTATTATTTTATCTGGAACAATACCTTGTTGAGAGATGCAGCCAATTATTGAATGTACAGAATGTGTATACGTTATATATGTATATATATATATATATATATATATATATATATATATATATTTATATATATATATATATATATATATATATATATATATATATATATATATATATATATATTCATCCACGCTGCTATTCCTAAGCTAAGGGGTTGGTTGCCCTTGAAGCATGTTTTCCAAAGCATCAAGCATGGTTTCAAGATTTGGCTAGTTTTACAACTGCATGCCCACGTAGCTGTCAGCCACAGTTATTGGCTATGAGCCTAGATTTTGACTGAAAAAAGTTTAGCTGCAAGGCAACAGTTGTCCTCTTAGTTGCCTATTATGGCACACAGGACTATGGTGTTAGTATTCTTACACGCCCACCACTGGGTGTGTGTGTGTGTGTGTGTGTGTGTGTGTGTGTGTATATATATATATATATATATATAAATATATATATATATATATATATATATATATATATATATATATATATATATATATATATATATAGTGAGGTCAGACAGAACTGGGTACTGACTAATTTATTTACCTGCGCACAGGTGTACAGTACATAGCAGCATGCAGACGGAAACAAAGCGCCTGACCTTCGATTGCCGTGACCCGTATGCTGAGTGAGAGCAATTTGTGTTTGTTAACAGTCAATCAAATAGCAATAATAAGAGACATAATGTACATACAGTGATAAAACATATATTGGAGAAAAGGCCAGGAAATTCTACAAACAAATATATACAGTACATGAGCTTCTTGCCGAGTTGATAGATGCGATACATGATCGTGATTGATGGGAAAGGAAGAGACGTCTGACGTCTTTACAAGTACTCCCCCCGCCAAGACAATTATTATGAAACAATGATTGGAAGACCTGTTGAATGTCAATCACGGTATCTCTTTGGGAGCAGGAACCGACCCCGAGTTCTTGATATCTGAGGTTGTGGGGCAGCTTCGACTGCTGAATTGCCCGGCGGTTTTGCCAAGCGGATGACATCCTTAGTGCGGCCCTTGGGACGTCCTCGAGTACGTTTCGGGATGCCGATCACTTCATCTGAGGCCTTATTTTATGGAGGAATTCTGGGACGCCTCCCGGTTTCCTCCCAAGTTCTGCTGTCCATTAGGAAGGCTGGCTTTAACCTGTCGACAGATATCGTCTTCCCGCCCAGGGATGTTGACAAGGTAGGCCTTGGATGTTCTACTGACGACTTGTTACAGTCCTCTGTATGGTCTGGTCAGGGGTGGGCAGTGGGTGTCATTCCTGATGAAGACGTGTGTAAAGATATTCAGGCCTTCTGGGCTGAAGTTATGGGTCCTGTCCGCAAAAGTCTTTCAGCAGGGCGCGAACTTCTTTGCAATTTCCCTTAGCCCTGGAAGGGGTGTATCCAGGTTGTCCGGCTCCGTGAGAAAGAATTCTCCAGGTACCAGCGGGAGATTCATCGCCATTTGCCCTTGGTGCGGTACAGAGACCCAGCAGGACCCAGGGCAGCTGTGCCTTCCAATTTTCGTCAGTGCAACGTGCCATCAGAGCTGCTTTCAATGAACAGTGGTTCTTTCCACCATACCGTTGGCCGCAGGATTGTATGCCGTCGTACTGTAGAGTGTTGTCCCCATCAGGCGTGCCAGGGGGACCCAGAGTTCTGATAAGAATGCCGGACCTGTGTCTTTAATTATGTCGTCAGGCACACTGAAATGGCTCATCCAACTTGACAGTAGGGCTTCCGCACAGGCGCTTGTTGATGCTTCTACCATTGGGGTTGCTCCTGGCCATCTTATGGAACGGTCTATGATTGTCAGGAGGTATCTGGCGCACCATGATTGCAGCAGAAATGCCGTCCTGGTTGAGGGAAGTCTCCGATGGCTGATTCCGTGTGACGGGTGATCTTACTTGTCTGGCACATCCTGTGCCACATGAATTTCTCTGTCATCAGGTGTGTTGTTGTCTGCCCTGATGGATGGGACAGCCCGTGGATGATGTTGAATGTCTGCTTTCTTTGTGACGCGGGTATCGGGTGGCGCATGCGGCCTGTGCTGGTGTCGCAGAGAAGTGTTGATCTGGATCCACCCACTGGCATGTCTTCCCACTTCAGTGTGGTAAGCTGCCGTTTCAAGGGTCTGCAGCCTGTTCCTTTGCCAGGTCTTCATAGTCTATACCCAAGTGGACTAAATTTATTTTAATTCTTGATAGGATGTCGGCTACTGGGTTCTTCTTGCCGGGGATGTAACTGATGGTGCAGCCGAATTCAGAGATAGCAGCCAGGTGCCGTTGTTGTCTTGCCGGCCATGCGTCTCCCGCCCTCGTGAATGCATGTTCCAATGGCTTGTGGTTTGTCAGGATGGTGAAAGGGCTGCCGTCCAAGAGGTACTTGAAGTGCCGCATGGCTTGGTAGATTGCCAGCAGTTCCCTGTCAAATGCACTGTAGCGGGTCTCTGGCGGCTTTAACTTGCGGCTAAAAAAGGCAAGCGGGCGTGAGGAACCGTCTATTATCTGCTCTAGCACGGCTCCACAGGCGACGTTGCTGGCGTTGGTGGTAAGTCTCAGGGGGGAGCGGTGGGGTCTTGATATGTTAAGGTGGTGGCTTTGGCGAGGGCTGCCTTCATCTGTTCGCTTCCCAAGTCAGTGTTTTCGGCTTCCCCTTCAGTACTCCGGTTAGGGGATACATGATGTGGGCGATGCCCAGCACGAAGCGTCGGTAGTAGGTGACCATGCTGAGGAACTCCTAAAGGGACTTGATGGTTTTTGATGCTGGAAACTCCTTCACTGCATTCACCTTGGAGGCCATGGGGCAGACACCTGCCGGAGAGACCTCGTGTCCCAGGAAGCCTACCTTCTCCACTCTGAAGGTACACTTGTCGAATCTGACGACAAAACCATTCTCCTGAAGGCGTTTCAGCACAGCCCGGATTTGACCCAGGTGCTCCTCCGGGGACCTGGAGAAGATCAGGATGTCATCTATGTAGCAGACGCAGAAAGGTAGGTCACCCAAGATGCTGTCCATAAGGCATTGGAATGTGGCCCCGGCGTTCTTGAGGCTGAAGGTGGGGTAGGAGAAGGTATATGTCCTGAACGGCGTGATGATGGCTGTCATCGGAATGTCATCAGGACGTACTGGTACCTGAAAATAGGACTTGAGCAAATACATTTTTGTGAATATCTTGGCCCCATGCAGGGCACCTGTTTGGTCCTGCATGTTTGGCAGGGGATAGTGGTCCGGTGTTGTCATTAGGTTCAGCCAACGATAGTCCCCACAGGGCCTCCAGGAACCGTCTGGAGGGGGGACGCCCATGGACTCGATGCCTTTCTGCAGATACCCATCCTTTCCATCTCAGTGAACGCTCATTTAGCATCTTGGAGTTTCTTGGGTGGCAGGCGGTGGAACTTGGTATGTGTCAGCAGACCTGTGGTGGTGATGTGGTGATGGATGCCATGCTTGGCCTGGGTACTGGCACCTGACGCAGTTTTGGCTTGAAGACATCTGGGAATTCGTGGAGGAGGGCATTGTATTTGTTCGATGAGATGGAGCATACGGCGGGCATTCCCAGTTCGGTGGAGAGCGGTAGGTTCCGGTATCCAGCAAGCGTTTTCAGCAGACGTCTACTAGCGGTCCGTGATGTGCGAAGAAATCGGCTGCCAGTAAAGGAAACTTGACATCAGTGATGATGAAGGGCCATTCATATTTATGGCCCAGGATGGATATTCTGTGGTTCCGAGTTCTGTAGCAGCAGATGGGGTTTCCATTTGCGGCCACCAGTGCAGCTGTGGTGCCAGACATGCGGTCGCGGTCCTCCCTCGACGGCGGAAATACCGACTGCATAGCCCCGGTGTCTACCAGCATCCGTCGTCTTGATATGGCGTCGTGGATGAAGAATCCTTCTGGCTGGGGTTCCTTAAGGTTTGCGGCCACTGCTGTTATGGATGGCCGCCTTTCTAGTTTTTTTGTGAAAGAACAGGGGGCTCTGCAATTTCTGGCATCGCTTCTGAACCTCTGATGGAAGTAACACCAGGCTGGATTTGTCCTCATCTTCTGTTGCTGCAGCGGCACCTTCTTCCTGTATACTATGTTTGTGTCCCCAACTTAGGCTTCTTTTGGTACCAGGCTGCAGGCGTTGCGGCGTGTTTGGAGGCCTTGGCGGCCTTGTGGAGTTTGTGGGCAACGTTCACCAATTCGTCCATTGAGAGGGCATCCGCATCCATGATTTGTGCGCTCATCTCCTGAGGAAGGTGTCGCAGGAATATTTCCTGCAACAAGCTGATTTCCCTCCTCCGTCCGTCTGAGTCGACGCCCGGCAGCATCAGGAGATCTCGTAGTTTGTACCAGGCGTCCTTGGGTGATGCGTCCCCCAAGGGCTGGGTCATCAGGTCGAAGGCGTGTTGGGCTCTCTCTGGGACGGGCATAGAGTATGTGTCGATGAGTTTCTGTCGCAGGTCTCTGTACTTGACTTTGCCTGGCTGCGAGTCCAACCATGGGGTGATTTTGTTGAAGACCTTCTTTGGCAGCATTGTCATGGTGACGTCCGCTTTGGTTTCCTCGTCCGTGATTTTTGCTACCTGGAAATGGACGTCTGTCCGCAGGAGCCAGGATGTGGTATTTTGCCACGAGAATGGTGGGAGTTTTGCCTGGCTTATTGATGCCTTTGAAGGTGAGAGGGGGATGCAGAGGATCTGTGCATCCTCGGAATGACTTTCCCTCAGTGTCTGACATTTTGCCTCACACCAAAATGCGAAATAAGCGCCGTACTCAGTCTGTTAATGGTGTTTGGGGCTCGTCAGAAGTCAAAACTATACGCTGTGTGGTTCCCTTAATGACTTCTGAATATGGTCGACGTGAATCAAAAATGGCAGGGTCAAACCGTTCGAGAACACCAGAACGTACCAGAAGGAGGTCTGCCATAATTAGTATGTTAGTGGCATGGGTGTTCTCTGAGGAAGGAGCTTTCAGAGGCCTAAACTTTGTCGCCGTATGGTTCCATTATGGGCTCTCTGAAGGTAAAGTGGCGAAAGTAAGTCCGTTAATGGCGAAGCCAAAACCGCTGTGTTTACCGTTACTCCTCAAGTCACCAGTTATGAGGTCAAAGAGACAGAACTGGGTACTGACTAATTTATTTACCTGGGCACAGGTGTACATAGCACTGTGCGGACGGAAACGAATTACCCGACCTTCGATGGCTGTGACCCGTATGCTAAGTGAGAGCAATTTGTGCTTGTTAACAGTCAATCAAACAGCAATAATAAGAGACATAATGTACATACAGTGATAAAATATATACTGGCGAAACAGCCAGGAAATTCTACAAACAAATATATACAATACATGAGATTCTCGCTGTGTTGACAGATACGATACATGATCGTGATTGATGGGAAAGGAAGAGACATCTGACGTCTTTACAAAAAAATATATATATATATATATATATATATATATATATATATATATATATATATATATATATATATATATATATATATATATATACAGTTATGTGGGTTATTTGGCTGAGTTTAATTATTAATTTTAATGATTTATATTGCCTTGCTTAACCCAAGACCCACGTAATCCTGTCAATTAACTCTGAAAGTTACCAAACCAAAAAAAATAGAAATAATTAATGTAATTAGATCAGGTCGCCAGTTGAGACTAGATTACTGAATATAGCGATTTATTCTGAACACATGAACCAAATCAACAACATTACTCAAACAACTAGTTTCAGCAAAGTAAAATATTAACTGATTTCTTACGGGAGCTAACAACAGCTCCGACTCGGTCCCACTTCGAACACAAGATATTTCAACATAAAGGGGTAAATAACGCTACAGCTCAGGGTCTCTTGTGATGTGTCTATAAAGCAGTTGCAAGCGCGTGAATTTAGGATCTTTGTATCAAGGATGCTAATTCTTCTCCAAACAAGAGGGTGGCCAGGTCCAAGGCGTGCACAATTCAGGAAGAGACGTATTTAGATAAAATTCCAGCATCATAAAAACCCTCACTTGTCATTAATTGACTGCAAGGGATGAATCTTAGATCAAGAATATTACTTTAATACCATGGAGGATAATTCATACACTTCCACTAGGCAACAATAATTGTACTTAATATTTTTGACTTCATAAATGGGATATGGTTTTGCTAGGATTTTCTTAGTCAGTGACTGTTTGTGAGAGGGGAAACTTGAAACACGAAAATGAGAGTTTAAGTTGAAGGGAAAGAGAACTGGGAGTAATTGTCACCTTCAGACTTACCGCTGGAATAGATAATGCAGTGATCAATTGCATCAAAAGGCCTTAGTCTGTTGGGATGGCAATTCTTCCCCAAAATTCGAGACTGAGACAAAGGTTGAGTGGGCTTTCCGAAACACGTCTGGTTCCGTTCGGCGTTACTCTGCATCTGATTTTTTGAAGCTTGGGTTGCTACTGGTCTTGGCTTCTCCCACATGCCAACTTGGTGTGGGTGCAGGTGGTGTCTGTTAAAATGACAAAAAACTCGCCATTACAAAGGTCACAGAAAAGTGAGCTTAAGGTACAATCTGGTTAAGGTTGGTCCTAGCAAAACCTATCCTGTCTGATATCCCTCCAAACAAAAATTCCTACCCCTTTTGACGGTTGGGATCGGGTCAAAACAACTCCTGCCCACTTGCTTCTGCCTGCATGGTATGC